>NC_072853.1:107684382-107871882 GCF_028858705.1 Grus americana | reverse complement strand
TCGCCTGGGATGCCACTGCATTTGCTGTACCCCAGGAGGTGGTTTTCCCTCTTGGCTGCCAGGGCACACTGCTGACTTGTGTCGAGCCTCCTGTCAACCAGCATCCCCAGAGCCCTTTCTGCAGGGCTGCTCTCCAGCTGCTCCTCTCCCAAATTTGACTTGTGCCTGGTCTTACACCGTCCGAGGTGCACAATCTAGTGATTCTTGCTGGAAGCCTGGAGTGAATCAGCAGTCCTCCTAAGGCCAAGTGGAGATCTGCAAATAGGCCTTGCTCAGCCTTTACAGACAGAGTTTTTGGAATTGGGAAGAGTGTCTGTGTTCAGGCTGGCCTGACTTAGGAACTAACTTCTGCAGGTCAGCTGTGGCCGAGTTGTCAGCCCTCTGCCTGACAGGTGGTCATTGGCTACCTTGGGGAATAAGAGTTAGGGTCATCCCCTTCTTTGTCTGGTGCGGGTGGTGTCTCTGCCTCTCTACATGTCACCTGTGGATCCTGGTGGCAGGTGTCTACCTGCTGCAATATGTTGTTTGGATCTTTTGAAGCTCTTGAAGTTTCTTTTGTTTCTGCCAGGCCATGAGAACTTTGCAAGAACGAGCTGAGACTCCAAAATAGCTCTGTGAAGTTGACAAGAAAAGCAGATTTTCTGCATAAACAGAAATGTGAGGTACTGAGAGCTGGAGAGTACTAGTGCTCCGGAGCACCAAGGCTACTCCCTTGTTTTTAGGGAACTGCTGAGCAGAACCTTTGGCAAGGAGAGAACTAGTAATGGTGCATCATGGGCATATTCTGTCAACACCAACTGGGCCAAGGCCCTCAGGGCACGGAGGCAGGGAAATGCCACGTTTCTGGATCCCAGGGGGTCACCGGCAGCATAGACGTGCCAATCTGCTTAGCACTGGCCATGAAAGCTAACTCTGCTTTCGTGAAGAGTCTGGAGCTACATGAACATGGTACTGCACTTGGCTTTGAGAGATGTGCCTTGTTGGATTGCCTTGTGCATAAAGCCTTCCTCAGGCAATGCCCTGACTGCTGGGCTGGAGACAGCTTGAAACATGGGGCTGGAGAAGATGTACATTTGTAGAGTGTCCTGAGAGCATGCCTATACAGACAAGACTACCAGGCACATGTCATACTGTCTTTTGTGGGAAGCTGCAGGGCTGGTAGCAGTTTAGCTGGAATGACTCCTTAAGATTTGCCATTCAGAGAGATGGGAATTCTGTCTGAATCAAAATACTCGGGGTAGACCAAGTGATACAAGTCTTCAAGCATGCCTGTGTCTGACCCAATTCTTCTAACACCGATAGCTACAGATCTTGTCAGACAGAGATGAAGAGGGCTGTTAGGTATTTTCTATTTGGTCAATGGCTGTAAAAGCAAAGACATGTACATTATCACAATTGAACAAACAAACGGTGGTGTTAGGAACTGGAATAGGAACCAATTTTGAAGGCAAGGTCATGTTAAATGGTTCCTTTTCTGAATGATTGGAAAGAGGCTTGGATCTGAGTTAGCTGCAGGAATTTAATTAAACTTAACATTCACTTGTAAATGAAATGATGCACACAGACTTACACATTGATATCAAGTGGGTCTTTATGACTTGCTTGAATTTTAACCTGAATGAAGATATAACGATAAGGAAGAAAGAGAAATTGCTGTGGTTTACTGTGCAATTTAGACTTTGTATAAAAGGACATTACTTTCTTTAAGGTGCAGCATGTGTACTTTTTAAAAAGATTTTAAATCAGCCAGCTTTGGAAACGTAGGTGCCTTGCTTTCTGTTTATTGAATGTTGAGTTGTCACTGTTATTTGTTGTTCAGTCTTTTTGGACATCTCTAGATTAAGATTTTGGAGACAGGTGTGGCAGGATCATGGTCTCTGAGCCAGCAGAGCTGTAGGAACAGCTGGGTTAAATTTTAAATGAAATCTTATTAGTCTTCATGGGGCACTGTAATGGGAGTGCTTTGTTCAGCTTGGGGCTATGTGGAGTCATCTGCAGACTTAAAAGCCTCACTTGGGAAGACTGGAGTTTGCTGGATATTGACAAAGAGAATAATTTCTAAGGATAACTATTAATAAGTGAGGTCACCATTTATAGGCATTTCATAGGATCAGCATCTTAGAAACCTTTGTGCCTTTGCTGGGATTTTCAATAAGTGGATTCCCTTGAGCTTGAGTCTCTAAGGAGAGATATTTGCTCAGAGTATAATATATATGAGGTAGTTGCATTGAATTTTCCTGTCACCAGTGAGTGATTCCCAGGTCTTTTGGACTGCCTAATTTGTCCTGTATTATTTTAAAGTGAAAAGCTCTGCCAGCAAATTTTACCCTTTTTAGGAATAAATCTGCACATTAAAACTACTTTTTAAAACTTTTGGAGAACCACCAGTATTTGATAATCAGGTTGGCAGAATATTTGCAGACTCCCAATGTTTTTCTCCCTTTCAATAATTTGATTTTGCTATCAAAATTAGCATATTTTAGGAGTACTTTCTTTAGCAGAGTAGCAGAACTGGCAGTCCATGTTTAAAAATACCTTTCTAATAACTAAAGCTGTAATACTTAATGCAAAATACTCTGCTAAATCTACTATATAAACTTTCTTTTCCTGAAATAAGAAAGTCATACCAATAAGCTTAATTTTAGTACTTCCACTGTGGTGATTGATCACTAGATCCTCTCCATCTGCATGCTGTGTGTAATCTGAAATAATTAAGAAATAGGGTTGAATAATTTTGATTTAACTGCAAAAAGTGAAGGAAAATGGCTCTGGCTACATACAGTGAATTTGGCAGATTATAAGACTGAATGATACAGTGTTTTGTGTATCATGCAATACTGTCAATTTATGTTGTAGAGTGATAGTTTAGAAACAGAAATAAAGGACAGCAATAGGCCACAAATATTTCTGATACTGCAAAACTACACTAATGAAACTGTAGGTTTTTCCTGATGAAAAACATTATAATATTTGCTTAGATACATCAAGAATCCAGTACGATAGTTTATGCCAGTTGAGGTTTTTGTTAAAAATAAACAAAAAACAAGCCCTAGTAAAGAGCAAGAATACAGTTACATGAATGCTTGAAAGAGCAAAGACCTAGGTCTGCATCAGCTTCTGGATTTTCCTAAATATAAACAGTGAGTCTGTCAAATGTTTTTGCCATGCTGTGGTTTACTACAATTAATAGTCCTGGTTTCTAGAAGTGTTAAGGACATTAAATTCAAGAGAGCAAACACAGCTAATCAAGAAGAATTTATAAAACAGAGTGCAGCTTAAGTAACCTGGATTCCAAAGACCATAATGAAGTGAATTCTGCATTAAAAAACACACATTACTCATCTTGTGGGTTTTTTTTCTTTTTTTTTTGCCCCACAAATATCCCTGCTCACATTCTCCTAGTGTTATTTATTGCATTACAGTTTTAGCCTCTGAATGTCTATTGATTTAAGTGAAATCTGAAAATTAAAAGATCTGACTTTAGCCTGAGATCTGAGTCTTTAGGTCATTAACCACCATAATGGCAAAATTTACTTGGAAGACTATGTATGTGAATGTGACAATACTCTTCAATTATAATGCTGATGAGACTGTAAAAGTCCCAGAGTTAGATCCACACTGAAAAAGGATCAACATTCATTTAGCCTTTCCAATCAAATTATCTGAACATAGCAGCAGCTGTGGAAAGTACATGGGGGAATTACAATATCTCTTTTATCAGTACTTAGCTATTAGGCTCTACTGCATTAAAAATAGTAAATAATTCATTTTTTCTCTGTAACGAACTTGTGCATTCAGATGAAAATATGTCAGTCATTATAATTTTCTGCTGACTGTAATTCTATTTTAAAAAATCTATGTGATTGGTTAGCTGAAAGAAAATAAGTGGGTAAAAAGTATCCAGATGAATCCAAAGTTGTAGCCACTGAGAACTTAGATAAAATGTCTGATTGCTGTTAAGTCACCATGAAAAGAGGATTATGGAAAGAAATAATTTGTCTCACTGAGAACACTTGAATCCTAGCAGACCTATACCAATGGTCTTTTAAAAATATAATTAAAACTGTCTCATACTTCTCCAAGGAGCATGAAAAACTTGAAAATAAAGGTTTGGATCTTGCTTAGACAGTACAGTGTAATGTTTCACGGGTAGAATAGAAAGATTTAATACAATCTACTGCAAGATATATGTAATATAACTGAAGTTGAAAAGTCATGGTAAAGAAAGAATACATTGAGACCTGCTTCTCCCAGTTGATACATTAAAAAAAAAATTGCCAACAGGAGACAATAAACGTGCTCACAGCATGTTGCATATAAATTAATCATGTACAATAGGCATCCTATAAAAATCTATCCATAAATACCTCCTCAAGTAGTGATTTGTATAGCTAATGTATGAATTTCTGTGCAGTAAATGAATATCTTCCATATTGCTGAAGACAATTGCTCCAAAACAATATATAGTATTGGAAAACTGTCATGATATGGGGCTATAATAAAACCCCCAAAACTTCCAGGGCATAAGAAGTTTGACATATAAAATCAATAAAGCATAATGCTTCCGTAGGTGGTTTTTGCATGCATCTTTATAAGTTGGCTGGGGTCCACCCTTCTGAAAATTCTCCAAAATTCTACCTAGTAAGACATTGCAGTAATGCAATAAGTGAGGGTTGGTTCTTTTTTTTTTAAAAAAAAAAAACCCTCCTAATTTATCATCTTTAAAACTCTCACAATAGTCAGAGCAATTTATCTGAATTCTAGTTTGTTCTTTCTTTACTGTGAAGTCTCTTTGCAGGGTCCCGTGCCCCCATACTGCAAAAAATTGGTGGTTTATTTTTTTTCTTTTGAGTCTAGAGTAGTATAATTGAGAGATTATGCATTTTTTTGTGGCAGGAGTACTGTACAGTACTTTCTGAAAGCAGACAGTTGAAGCAGAGGTTGGTTAAGAATTGCAGTTGCTCTGTACTTGAAAATCAAGTTACCTTCAACTTGGGTATCTCACTTTAAGATCTCAAATGTCAAAGTTTTGAATTCACTGGGTTACAGGTGGGATAACTGTACAAGTTCAAACGGTGCTTTGCATTCTCTAAGTGTATGGTGTTTTTAGAGTGTTATGAAATATTAATTTTCTCCCAATGTACTTCACAGTAAGAGATCAGAGTTGGAGCAGTAACAGGGAGAACCAGCTCTCTGGAGACACAAAGTGCTTTTTAAAGTTTTCCTCCTCTGGACGTTAAGTGTGCAGATTAATATTACCCTGATGGTCATGATGAGAAGGTTCTGGGAGAAGCATGATAAGGAATAGAGAAATATATCCTTTGGCAGTCATTTTACATTCTCTTCTTAGGAACAGCCAAAGAAATACCCTTCTAGATATGATCCTTCCTGGTCCTCCAGTACACTTTCTATTTGGCTCAAATGCCTTCAGGTCCATTGATGGAGATACTCTGCAGTCTGGAGAATTCAAAGAACAAGAACTTTCCTTTTGGACCTCAGTGTGTGACTGTCTTAACACCCTCCCTTAAAGAGGTTAACCTTCATTTTAGCTCAACAGCTTTAAACAAATGGCAGTCAAACATTACCTCCACCACTGCATTTCTCCACTCTCAATGGAGACTACAGAGTCTTACAGAGTTTTGGCCTCCAGAAATATACCAATCAGAATTTAAGGTTCTTTTACAATGTTTCTGGTATTAAGAACATGTGAGCAGATGGAAAATATTATCTATCCCCCTGCATCTTGACTTCTATATGAGTTAGAAAGATATATCTAAGGAGAAGTAAAAAGAAATGGTCACATATTTTCTTCAGAAAAAATACTATGACAAAATTGCTAGGTCATGCAAAACTTGATGGAAGTTTTATAGCAGCTGTAACAAGTGTGGTGTCAAAAATCATATCATCAATGTAAGTATTCATTTAAATTTTCATTATATTGGTAAAATTAATTTATGTAAAAGTAGTTATATACTGATGTTTTCCATTGCTTTCCAAATTTCCCTGGTGTATTAAAGTAAATATTGTACAGAGGTTTTATAACACCAGTAGGAACAAATAGGATGAATTTGTCATACTCATATTCTGTTGTGCTCAAAGCTATTATTAAAATCAAAGTGTTCAGAGGAGAAAGGCCAATGCACTAACCAATTGGTCTACCCAGCTCACAGGCAAAAATAGAAGCAGCATTCTCTTTGTTGAATATATGTTATTCTAGCTCATGGGGATACTTAATTGGAGGGAAAAATGTGGTTGATGATTTTCCAAATATTTCTTATAAACAGAATGCTTCACTTGCTTTTCCCCTTCTGTAATGTACTATCCAGAAAAAAGCCTTGGAATAAAAAAAAATACAATTCGTGGTGTCTCTTATGAAGCATTTGTTTCAGTGTTCAAGGATACAGCCAAGGGAACAGATGCCTAACTGGGTTTGGTGGAATTTAGAAATGGCCAGCCAGACAGTATGGTGAGCATCCAACAAAATGGCTCTGTGTTGCACTTATGCAATGCACTTTATTGACATGGAGAATGAATCTGCCACTTATGGTAGATTGTTATCACTTGTGATTCATGTACTAGGGTTTCCAAGTCATCTTTTTATGTATGACTTCACAGAAGTGTTGCATTTCACTGATAGCTAGCCTAGACAGTAAATATCTTTTATCAAAACTGAGTATGGCATTAAGAATAAAAGCTTCTCTAGAAGGTCCTTCCAAATTTTTTTTGGTCCAGCCAGGAGGAAGACTCCTACCAGCAGATGTGAGCTGCTTCTTATTTACTGCAATGCGGAAGAGATGCATGGGCAGTGTGAAAACCCCAGCCTCATGGCGGCACACAAGGTGTTGGCATTGCCATTCCCTCAGCAAAGCTGTGTTCTTTGACTACTTAGGGAAGCTCACAGGGTTTTGGGAGGCAGCCTTTTAAAGAAGAGAAAATAATGAAGTCAGAATAAACAAGCTACGAAAAAATCTTCTGTTGAGAAGGATTTTGCTGCTACTGATGTAACCTGGAAATGAATGGCTGAGAATGAACAATATTGTCTTCCCTGCGTCCCTGGGCTCTGTGGCCTTGTCCCTTCTGCCCTGAGGGAGCTGGCAGCAGTGCCCAGCCAGACTTGCTGGGGCAGCTGTGGGGCCATGACAGGATGGCTTGGAAGGAGCTGTGTGGGTGTGGGCTGCGAGGAGCCACCTTGGGGCCTCCCTGCTCACTCAGAGGCTGCTTTAATCTCAGCACTCAGTCTCAGCCCACACCATGTTATGGCCATGTCATGCCTGGCAATGTCCTTCCTGCCAGCATGGTTTCCCAGCAGGCTGCTTGAGCTTGTCCATGAGGACAGCTGGGCCCCACACCACCTCACCTGGCTGGGTGCCACAGGTGTGAGGGCCTGCTGCCTCACTCCCTGATACCTGGACACTAGGGAAATGCTGATTAACTTACTGTATACACTTTCACACCTCAAAAGAGCATCTCATGGAGTTATTTTCACAAGCTTATGATTACTGACAGCTGCAAGGTGCTTCTGTCCCATTCCCATTACATTAAATAAACCACTACAATTCAAGGTGAAAGGATGTATTACCAGTATGTAACTTAAAAGCAATCTCCAGAGCTGACGTGGTTTAGCCCCAGGCGGTAGCTGGGTGCCACGCACCGCTCACTCACCCCTCCCCCGGCGGGCTGGGCAGGAGAACGGAAAAACAACGGCAAAGCCTCGAGGGTTGGGAGAAGGGCAGTTTACTG
Source organism: Grus americana (assembly GCF_028858705.1). Taxonomy (NCBI): domain Eukaryota; kingdom Metazoa; phylum Chordata; class Aves; order Gruiformes; family Gruidae; genus Grus; species Grus americana. The sequence continues at coordinate 107,864,142 of NC_072853.1, read as the reverse complement.
GGACGCCAAGGGAGGGGGAAACAATCAACAACAGTACTGATAACAGATATTCACAATGGGTGATAACAGAGAACAATTTACCGATCCGACGACCGACCGGACGCTCAGCCTGTCCCGGAGCCACACCGAACCCGCCCCTGCCCGACCAGCCCCCTTTTATGGTGAGCGTGATGTCACATGGTATGGAATAGCCACTGGCCAGCTTGGCTCACCTGTCCTGGCTCCTTGTGAAATTAACTCTGTCCTTGCCAGAACCAGGACAAGAGCAAATGCCACTTTGCAATGGCAATAAGACCAATAGACCTAAATCACGTTGTTAACCTGGGAATGCTTTAGTTGAGTTGAAGACAGAGAGCAAACTTAACAAAGAGTTAAAGTGCATGTCTATCAAAATGCAATCTACCAGTCAGTAGACTACAGTTATGTATCAGGGTGATACATAACTCCCTGACCTGGGAAATATGTTTATTTTGGCTCAAAATTTCAGTCTGTCCAATGGCTTCAGTTGCTTGCTGTACGAACTTGTAAGCTTGTACATTTCCATCGTTCTTTCTTGACTTGTTCTTTAATGACATAAGGAACTACTCACCAGTGAAGTCAATGGAGGTTTTCATCCAGTGACCTGCCTTTGCCTGGATCATGCCATACCCATGACATTTATACAAAGCAAAAAATTGATCCAGCTCTTAAAAGGATGGAAGAGAAACAGCAATGCTAAAATAAAGTTTGACTTTGACTGATGTTGCATTTTTGATTCAGCATTAATAACCCCAATTTGGACTTTTGAGTGCCATCACAAATGAAGTCTTAAATACTGTGGGGAAAAAATGCCTTTTTTGGTGGTTGAAGGGCATTAAAAGGCAAGTGGATATTGCCCGCTGCAGAAGAACTTTCAAACCAGATACTTCTTGCACCAGTCTGACATTGTGGAAATGATTAATGTGTGTGCTAGCAGTGATTAGCTGGACACTAGCCTCTTGGAAAGTTTTGTTTTTCAAGAAGGAAATACATGGGATTCAGAATTCAAAGAAAAGGGAGGGCTGAAAAAATTACCTGAAACCGAATCTAAGTTTATTGTCCCTTACCATATCTTATCTTACAGCTTTACAGATAGCAACAGCAAATACACCTGAAACCACTGATACTGAAGTCTGTGTCAAATGTTTATCCTTTTTTAAGACACTACAGGTTCCTGTTATATTCCCCCACACTAAACATGATGTAGCTGAGACAGGCACAAGTCTTCCAAAATAGAAGATCATTTTTAATAGTAAACCATATATGAGAACAACAGCAGTAACCATGAAGCATGCTGCAAGTCACACATTTATTGAGACTGATGATCTAGGCCAAAAGTTAATGACTGCTGCTAATGTCTCCAATATATACTGTTCATTAGGATCCCACCAGAGACTGTTCATATCAGAGCAACCATTTCAGTAACTCCCAGGGTCATGTGATCAGCCTCCTCAGTTTTATTTCCACTCTCCAGGGTGAAAAAAGTGCCTGAGAAAAGAAGAAAATGGAAATATTTATAGCATTGTGTAATGTGTTTCTCTCTTAAGTAGTTAGCAGGGTTTCTGGCTGCTGCAGTGGATCAGAAGCATGCAGTGACTACCCTGCTCTATTTATATTCCTCTTTTGAGGCTAGCATTAGATTGTCAAGGAATCATCTAAGCACTTGACAAGGACAATGTAATTCATAAGAAACTTACTTGGTGGTGTAGGGTCGCTTTCACTTCAGCTGGCTTACAATGTAATTCATAGGAAAGTTAGGTAATTTTTATTTCAGCTGTCTTGTATTTTTGTGGGGGTCCAAGGAAACTGCAGAATCCCAGGAAAGTTCACTCAGACCATACCCTAGCCTAGACATTTTTGGGTTGATTTCTTTTGAACGTTCAAATCACTCTGCTGCTGTTTAATGTGAATGTCCTTTGCCTCTATGCAGGTTTGGGCTCTTTGCACTGATGCTGAAGGGCAAACCAGGTGCCTCCCAGGTTTTCTGTGCACCAGTTTGTCCGTACGGACCAGGATGGAGGGTTGGCCTGTGGATATGTTTGCTCCATTAATCACCATGGTGCCTGCAAGCTACTTTAATGTGTGTAATATAATGATTAAGCTCAGGAAAGTAAGTTGATTCTCTCTTGAAAAGGTGACATATTTTGGATCTCTGCCAATACAGTCAATACAGAAGGCATTAAGGATGACACCCAGGTTATACATCCATGGCAAATAATCTGAATGGGGGAGCCCACCACATTCTATTGACTTTACAGATCTGGACAGTGGGAGTCACTCATCAGTACAGATGTTATTAGAGGCACACAAATTCTCTTAGATGCTCTGTGAAGATATCTGATTATATCCCTGAGTACTCTTCCAAAATTATTTCTTATATAAAGGGAAAAAAAAAGTGACCACAGAAGATTTATCATACTTGCCTGCTTTCACATCATTTGGGTAAACTGGTATGGCTACTGGGAAGCAAGATCTACTATTATTTAGGTAGAAACTGCAATCAGAAATTACAGTCCTAGTGTGCTGTTGTTGTGGTTTAACCCAACAGGCAGCTAAAACAATCACACAGCCATTTGCTCAATCCCCCCACCCCCAGTGGGATGGGGGAGAGAATTGGAAAAAAAAGTAAAACTCATAGGTTCAGATAAAAGCAGTTGAATAATATGGAAAAGGAAGAGGAGGATGATGATAATAGCAGTAGTAGTAATAATAATACAAATAATAATAAAATATACAAAACAAGTGATTCACAGCACAATTGCTCAGCACCCGCTGACCGATGCCCAGCTACTTCCTGAGCAGCAGCCCTCCCCGGCCAACTGCCTCCACCTTATATACCGAGCATGACATCATATGGTATGGAATATCCCTTTGGCCGGTTTGGGTCAGCTTTCCCAACTGATGGCTGTCCCCCCCTGCCAGCTTCTTATGCACCTCCTGCGGAAGGCTCATGCCTCCTTGCTGGCAGGGCCTGGGAAGCTGAAAAGTCCTTGACTTAATTGTAAACACTGCTTAGCAACAACTAAACATTAGTGTGTTATTAACATTATTCTCATACTAAACCCAAACCACAGCACTATACCAGCTACTAGGAAGAAAATTAAGTCTATCCCAGCTGAAACCAGGACAGATATTGATATATACATACAACAAACTCACAGTTACAAATACTGGAGAATTTTGATACGTTTGTGACAAAGGTGATGCATTAGCCAAACACAACTGTGAGGAGTTGGAAATGGCACTAAAAAAGGTAAAATAAGCAATTAATTATTTGTGTGCCTAGTATTATTATTTTAAAATAGCAGTCTGAGGAGGTAAGATTTTTGCGACTTACCAGGTACATAAGCTACAGTACCAGATAGTTGCACAGTACAATAACACTGAAAATAAATTAATTTTACTGGGGAATGTTTATTAGTGATCAAAAGATGAGAATTATGCAGTGATACTTTTTTGGGAGTTGGTCTTTACAAGTTCTGAGGATGTCACAGATCAGTAATCTTAACTGAATGGAAACAACAGCACACAGTAGCTTTTGCGGTAATTAAAATAGTCATAATTTGCTTAATTTTGTTTAAAATACAGTTCCTTTCAGTTAGAAGGAAGTATATTCACATTGTTGGTAGGAAAATCTCCATTCGTATTTCTGTTGAAGTTTTTTAAAACCACTGACAAGAGAGCTGTGCCAAAGAATGCATCACAGGTTTTGTATGAAATACTGTAGATGCTGTGAGAAGTCTTGGGTTTTACAATTAGATTTTTTTTTAAGCACATTTTCCCTGGTGTGTAACACAGGAGCTGGAAATATTAGGTAGATTTAATAGGTACGAAATTCTAATCTAGTGAATTTCTTCTCATGAAATATGGTTAAATTGTGTAACTTACTGTCCCAGGATGTTGTTGAGATCAAGATTTTAGTGACAGTAAAACCAGATTGACTTACTGTATGGAAATCAAAAATATTAATGTTATCAAAGTATACAAGAGTCCTTGTTAGTTTTGGAGACCATATAGGTTTCTGCCTTGAAATCTAAATCAAAAAATATATAATGCAGAGAGAGGCTTTGGAGGAGCAGCAGATAATTCTGTGTATGCTTCTTGTTCTTGATGTATCACTTTCAACTTTTGTTCAGTTTCTTGAATCCAGATATTGCCTGCTGGAGATTGAGAAGGCATTTCAGGAGAAGTACTAGCTCTGCTAAGTATGGCCTTGGAGTAGAAAACAGTAAGTTGGCATTTAGCCCAGAGAAGATTGCACTCAACACTGAAGTGAAATTTTCCTTAAAGGAGCTGGTTTGGCTCGGCCACAGCTGAGCCTCCAAGTGATTTCTGTGAGGGGGAAAGGAAAGAGTAGATAACGGAAGAAGAGTTCTTATCAAGTTCAGCCTCTAACATTCCCCTACTTTTCCAAAGGTAAAGCTACTGACAGAAAAAAAAAAAAAAAACTGTCTCCTGGACACATATGAGCTTGAGCTGGCTGAGGCATATTAGGAGAATAGATACCTTCCCAGTGCAGAGCTGTTTGCAGGCTAACAATGTAAGTCAGCTTTGCCAACTCACTTTGAAGTTTATTCCTATGCAATGAGCAGGCTACAAGTCAACTAATTTCCAAAAAGCTTTGATATGTTTGCAAGGTAACTGAGGTACCAGTGGTCCTAGAATAGGAATGGGAGGGCTCTGGTGAACTGCTAATTACTATTAAATAGCTACTACTTACTTAGACCTCTAACTACTTTTTAGTACTTTCTTCATTAAGTAATGTGTTTTGTTCTTTGCAAACTTGGGATGACTAGAAATTTCATACTTAGTTGCAAAACTGTAAACAATATTGAATATATAAGTAAGGGATTGGCCCAACCTAGTAAAAAACAAAGAACAAATGGTAGGGTAGGTGAATTACTGCATGTTGTACTGTAGGGAATTTATTGAACAGCTCAGGGTTTTGTCATCCCATCTGTCATGGACATTTGTGAAATGAAAGTGCATCTGCTTGTTATTCAGACCTTTACTTTCAGTGGCACTTGTAAATTAAATTCTAATACAAATTAAAGTATTAAAAAGAACAAGCATTTAAGGTGACAACATATCTGGCACCTAGAACTATGAGCAAGTTGCCAAACCCTCTTTTAATAGGCTTGAAATTATTTATATGTGATTGCAATATGGTCAAGCCCTGAATTCAGAATACAAAACTTTGAAAGTGCTTATTCTAATTGTCATATCTCTATTTTCTACATGTTTCTGCCAGGACCATCCCACAGGCCTTATAAAAAGTCCTTTCAGAGCTTTTGGAGCCCTTTAGAATCTCATATACCCTTAATGTTCTCACAAGGAATTGGCTTTGACACTGATGGAAATTATACAGTGTGAATGAGATTAGGCCCCGAATATGGAGATGATGAAATTTTCCACAAGAAACAACTCTGCTTGGTGTTTGGTACTCCTTACCCTTTCCTAGGTTTTGACTCGCCATTAATTGTGCCACTTCGGAGGAAAAATACTTGATGTTTCCTTGCTTGTTTTGCTCAGAAGGGGTTGGTTGCCCCAGTGCTCAGGACTATGTTAACACAGATGATTGTACAAGACAGACATGGACCTGTTAGAACAGGCCTTGAGGAGGGCCACAAAGACAGTCAGAGAGCTGGAACACCTCTCCTATAAAGGTAGGTTGAGACAATTGAGGTTGTTCAGCTTGGAGAAGAGAGACCTTACTGCAGCCCTTCAATATACAAAGCAGTGCTTATAAGAAAGATGGGGAAAGACTTTTTACCAGGGTAGTGACAGGACAAGGGGCAACAGTTTTAAACTGAAAGAGATTTAGATTGGATTTAAGGAAGAGAGATTTTATGATGTGGGTGGTGGGACACTGGAACAGATTTCCCAGAGAAGACGGATGCCCCATCATCGGAAGTGTTTAAGGCCAGGTTGGATGGGGCTTTGAGCAATCAGATCTAGTGCAAGATGTCCCTGCATATGGCAGAGGGATTGGGCTAGATGGTCTTTGATGGTCCCTTCCAACCCAAACAATTCTGCGATTCTATGTTTCTATGGCTTTTCTGGCTTTTTTTTTTTAATTTTAAAATATACACATTTTTGTTGATCAAAGGTTTTGATGATTTAATCTTTCTGTTGCTGGACTGTGTGTGCTTAAACAGACCCCCAAATTCCCCAGGATATTTTTGCCAACATTTTGTTATGTGAAACAATGTTTAGAAAGGTAACATACTTCTGACTTTACAAAAATGCAAACTCTTTATGACTATGGATCAGGTACTGACTTTTCTTTTAAGCTTTTTCTTCACCATTTTCAAAACTTCTCAGTAAGAAAACTGATTTTTTTTGTCATAGATTGTGAGAGTTGTTTCTTTATTGCCTAGTCACAGGCTTGCTTACATAACCTGATCTACATGATCATTAAATTTATACTTTCCGAAATTTCCTTGTGATCTTTCTTATAAATCTATTCATGCTGTAAATTGTAGGCAAACCAAGATAAAAAAATTAATTGCTACAGTGATTTTGTAAGTGGCTGCCATTTCACAGGCCACAAGTAACCTGAAATTTCCAGAGATTGGGGGTTTGATTCATCATCAAGTTACTCCAATTTTATTCTGCTGTAATTCTACTAATTCAACTGAGCAACCCTGAAGTAAAGATTAGTAATGGCGGATTATGCCTTTGTTTTTTTTCTTTCTGAATGTAAAAGTTATATAGTAAATAATATTTGCTCCTCACAGAGCAGCTATGAGGGGAAACATACTTTTCCAGAATATTAAAGATGAAAACTGGGCAGGAGTTAAAAGAAAAGTATTAGAGTGTAGAGGGTTGGATTGGATAGCTCAGTGAATTATTTGCTTTGCAGTACTGCTGTTGATGTTCTTGCTTCTCTCAGGACTCCTTTGGAAATAAATGAATATATCTCTTGGGGAAGAGGCACATGAAGCAGAGCTAAGGAAGTGATTATAATTAAATGAATTCAGAACTGTAACTTGGGTATATTTTGTTCCCATAAGCAAGGAGGGACCTTCCAGAATCAACTACTGCAGTCTGTGATTTCTTATTACCTTAAATTGGCTGGCTTCTCAGAATTTGGAAACTCAGTGCTTCCTAAAACTAGGGTCCTTTAAGGCTAATGGTGGAGTCAAGACTCCTGAGCCTAGCTCTGGTGCCCTATTCCCAGGACCACCTTCCCTTGAGTGTTCATTGCATATTCCAACTGATCTTTCAACTTTGCAGTTTTTTTCCCCTGTTCTACTACTTCCTATGCTTTCATTCCATCTTGAATACAGACATGCTCTTAATGTTCTAATTCAGCTTTCTCTTGTTAATTAGTTTTTAATTTTGCAAATAAAATTCAGGCAATTTAGTCTTGCTGACTTTATGTTTCTAATAACTGCTGCACTCATTTGGCTTCCGCTCTGCTTACCCAAAGACCCCACTGTGATTTTGTAGGCCTGTCTAATGAGGTGGTATGGATTCAGACAGTTATGTAAGGAACATAAAACTTCCCTTGGACTGTTCACAATCAGTGATACAAACTTCATAATTTAAAAAAAAAAAAAGTGGGACTGAATGACAGCTGGTTTTGATCAAACATTCTCTTCTTTGCAATGTATGAGAAAAAAACCCTGTGATTTGTCTTACTTTGCCAATATAGTCTTCTGGGAATCAGTAAAGGTATGACAATTTCAGTCAAGCTTATAGTGCTTGATAACCAATGGTAAGTGTTATGTACAGATAACCATGGTTACAATGACTCTGATGGACATTTTAATGGCTATTTTTCACTTTTAGAACTGCTAATATCCACATTTATGTTACAAACTTACAGGGAAAAATATTAGTCACTTCTGTCAAAAATTAAAATGGAAATCTTACAGGGCATACATCCTATTTTTCCATTAGTCTTTAGGCTAAATATGCCTCCTTCTGTTGCATGTGGAAGATTTTTATAGGTTTGTTCATGTGCCAGTTCTTCACAGCATATTATTTGCCTGTTCAGAAATGCATCTTCAGCATTTTCTACCTGTGTGTGGTCCAGAATTCTAGTATTCACAATTCAAGATATGCTGCAGAACTTAACTATGTCTTTTCCCTGGGAGGAAGAGTTTCACGATGCATGCCTTTTCTTGACAAAGACATTGTCAGCATCATGATAGACATATAATCCAAAATTTATTTCAACTTTGGAAAAATCTATTTTGCTTGACACAGACTACGACTTTTTCCTGCATCAGACAAACCCTGTGTAGGGCATTGTGAGTATAGTATGCTATTTACAGATGGATTATTCCATGTTATAGTCTTCCATATGCTCTCTTCCTCTTGCATCAAAATAAGGCAATGGTTTTTCTGTCATAAGGATGTGTCGGGTCTTACATAGCTTCTGAGATGGATTCTTTATCTGTATCTGCCTAATCACATTTTTTTCCTTGGAAAGGTCATGAGTATATCTTTGTTTCATACCTAGGATGGTGCTTGAATTATAACCTTGAGTAATTACACGGAAAAACATGTGCTTGCTCCACCCCCCCAAAAATGAATATGCACCCAATACTCTCCTGTGCTGAAATTGCTGAAACAGTCGAGAGAAGCTAAGTAATGAACAAAGACATGACAGTAGTATATCAACTTGTTGAAACGTTGATTTAGCAGAGATGTCAAAAGACCAATCAGTAGCTCATCTGATGAAAAACTGTGAGTAACCTTGGACGTGCCACTTAAATTTGCTAGCTCTGACTTGCTACATATCATCATAACCTTATGGCCTGAATCTGTTGTCATTACTCAGAATAAATGAAGATCAAAGAAATGAATAGACAAATTTATAGAAGACAGGTTCATCAAAGATTATTAAATACTCTAGTCTGATGCAAAACTTCTGATTGTCACCAAGACAGTGATTGCTGGAATCTGGGAGGACCTTGTAGGACTATGTTCTACACTTACTTACCTTATTTCTTCTACTTTCGTTAGGACTTTGTGGGTCCTGTGAGGGATCAGCAGATGGACCTTTGGCCTGATCAACAGTGTTTATCTTATGTAATCTTCATGCACAGTTATTGATTTCAGGGAAACAGAGTCCTGTCCTATCCCCTAGTGGGATGGCTTTTCCTGTGCATATGGTAGAGAGATATATGCCATTGTTGGCCTGTGTAATGGGTTGATATTCAGTTCTTTTGAAATGCTGTATATGGTACGAGGGTGGAGACAGTAGATGAGGGCATGGGTTTGGAGTCTTTGTTTTGAAAGTTTGGAGATGTAATACAAGGGTTGACGACTGTAGCTGAGCTTCTTGTTTGAGAAATTAAGTTGACGAGTACAGCTGAGGAAAGAGAAGCTGTTGCTGCCACTCTTACCAGTGGTGATACCAAACCAAAGTAAGTTCTGATATTCAGGACCAAGAATATTTAAAAGACTCTGAATAAAGTAGTTCTTTGCAGAGGTCTGAGGTCTTCCACTTACAATAATCCTGAGGTATTTTTGATGCAACTGTTCGACAGCTTCTCGATACTAGGGGTATGAGTTGCATATGACTTGGCTGACTACTATGATTGGGTATGCACAATGACTTCTCCTGTGACAAAAGATGATTTCTCTAAATCTGTGAAGACAGCAGTAGAGCAATCTTTGAAAAGATCACTTCCATATCTGGATTTTGGTTCATTAAATGATTAACAAACATATTATTTGGTATGTCCAGAGGATATAATGTTAATGAAAATATATTGCATTTCTTCTGTACAATAGTAATTAAAACATCCCTGTAAAGTAATGGTTGCTTGATGAATTAAAGTATGACTTTGAATGTGTGTGAGAGAAAAACATAGGAATGAAGAGAAAAGCAATAAAATCTTCTTTAATTTTTAGTTGCTCTTTTCATAAAAACCTCTCGCTGGAACACTTAGATCACATCTCATTGAGACATTTACTTCCCATCTGCAAACTATAATTTCCTATGGGATTTGTAATGGAAAAGCCGGATCCAAATGTAATTTGACTATATTTCACTGTTCTCAGGGAGTTTGTAGTATCTCTGCTTTGGAACCTGTTCTCTTTTGGAAAATGCTACAAACCAGCTGTCTTATTTTTCAATTCATAGTTGAGCAGAAGTAGCTGTAAAGGTAAGCTTTAAATCCTGTACTCAGACTGCTGCATGGGGATAGCAAAACTGCAGTATAGATCAACTGTAATTCTGTCACAGACTCTGCAAAGAACAACATATGTCTCTAAATATTAAGTTCTGGAATGCTTTTCAGTGGCTGCTGAGTATATGGATCCAAGCATGACATATGCATTTGCATTCTGTTCATTTTACGTGGAACTGAAGAGCCTGAGTATACTAATAGGTATTATAGCAATCACATAGGGAGAGGAAATGTTGCATTTTTATTTACAAATGTCATGCTGAGAAACAGGAAATAAAATCTTTACTTGTACACTGGGTTAATTTAATTTTTTAATTTGTAGTCAAAGACTGAATGCAGGAATCATAGTATCAGTTTAGGGTAAGATCCGTCTTAAAAATCAGTTCTGTGAAGTGATGAGTCATCTCACTTTCATCTGACTTTAGAATAACATTATATTACTTGGCATCTATTAAAACACACTCAGCATTTTACGGGGTGAAGCTTGGAAAAAGATCTAAAGCATTAGTAACTTCAAGACATTGTGGGAATAAAAAATATCTGATTGTATCAGTCATTAAAAATCATGAGGGTTTTTTGGTTGAGAGATACTCAGATGTTCCAGAATAAGGTCTTTTTGCTCTAGCTTTCTCACTGTATTACTATATCACTATCTAATCTACAGGCCAGTTTTCAGAAGTGGTTCTCTCCATGGTTCCCTGAGAATATGAGATTTATGGATATTCAGTCAGAATAGATGAGGAGGCCACAAACCTATGTACCCTTATCATAAATTGCTCTTTCTCTGCTTTGGAAGAAAGTTTGCTAGGGAAATGATTCAGCAACTTATAAGGAATGGGGAATGTTTGGTTGCATTGCAAGTGTACACTTATAAGCGATGACATTATTATAGTAAATACACATATGAAGAACATTGTCAGATTAGAAGAAGAGCAATGGAAAGAGCCTGAGTTAAGAACACCAAGAGAAATCCAGAGATTATAGAGGTAGTAAAGAACATAGTACCTGCCATCTCATTATGGAGTATGTGACCATATGGCAACAATGTAAAAGCAATTGAAAAAGATATTAAAGAAGAAAGGAGAAATATTGCAATTTATAGAAGCTTACAATGTAAATGGAGTAACGGGTTGGCTCAGTAGTTTGCAGGAAGATGATACAAAAAAAGTCTCATAATGACTATGTGATCCTGAATGGGACAAAATCTGCTTTAGATTCCCTTAACCTAAATGACAAAAGCATTTTTAAATGACTGAAGAACTTGCTTGTAACAAAATAGTTAGCCTGTATTGCATGGTTAATATGTGGTTCTGGATATGTAGATGAAAAGAGGTGATCTCTGATCCCTCTTAACTTGAGTCTACTTGAGTTGTTTATTTTTGTTCCAAAAAGGAAACATGCTAATATATGTGTCCGTTGTGAATCTTCCAGACTTTCTGAATGAACTTAACTCCAGCACATGCACAGACAGTATCCCATAGTTATTAAGTCACTTCAGGGAATGTGGGGATAGCACAACAAATTTTTATAGCTGACCTATAAATCCCAGGAGGTTCAGAACAAAAGCACCCAAAATTCTTATGTGTAACGGTACAACAGGGCATTGCCACAATAAAATTTCCAGTGGGTTTTATTAAAATGGAAAAGAACAGCTCTGTGGCTGTAAGGAAACATGTCAAAAAGAAAAGAAAATCAATACTTACAGAGGCTAATAACAAACTTACTTGTTTTCTTTTAGCAAAAGGTTTGAAAAGAAATAAGGCCTCTACCTCAGTATGAAAACTAATTCTAAAGGGATTAAACCTCCAGTAAAATTGAATCATTTCAGTTTTATTCAGTGTCTTAACTATAGTTCTCCTACAGATAAGGATAGCAACATCCCATTTGATTGAATCTCCATTCGAAACGCTCAATTCTTTCATATGTCTGATAGCGTGCTCTCCTGAAAAAGCCAGACTTGCAGTTGTCACTTGGCTACCCACAGCACTCTATGCTAGTTTCCCACAAGGGGGAAGTTTATGTCCTAATGGAGTTAGCAGGGAAGTAAGGAAACAAAAGAACCATTATTTCAATCTATTATCTCCCTCATCAGACTCAAACAACTACTTTCTCTTTTTATTGCTCCCTGCAGTATAACCAAGTTTGATAGATAGTGCATTACCTCCAAGACCATTGTTCTCTTGAACAAATACTGCAAAGATAAGCATTTGCCATGCTGTTGTTCCATTTCAACAAACATGCAAACAAGAACAAAGTCTTCTGAACTAAAATTACGTTTAAATCATAGACTGGATGAAATCATTCTTAATCAGGCATCACCTGATATGGAATAATGAAATTACTATGTTCGTGCTGTAATGTGTGACAGTGAATTATAATTACTGTTTTTACTGCTGGAAGCAAAGCAATGCCATGCAAATATGTATTCTGTGGCTCTCTCTTTTTCTTTAAATACAAAATGAAGCTCCTTGCAAAACAGAAGGTGAAATTGTGTTGCGGGAACTACTGAAAGAAAATAGTAACTTGGAGGCAAGAGGGCTTTTCCCTTTGTATTGAGTTTAATTTATCGGAGATGACCAGCAAAGAAGACTACGCAAAAGACCAAAGTACATTCTGATAATTTGGCCTAGACCCTCAGAACAAGCTGACTTATTCTGGGTTATGTGAGAAGCAGACTGTATAAGAAAACATTCAATTCACTTTCTTACAGTAAAAAAGCATATACTTTCAGCTACATCTCTAGAGGTTTCCATCATGTTTCTTCCTAGGTGGCATGATTTCATATGACTGCACTTGCAGTCCTTTTCCACTTTTTCCTTTTTCCAGTAGAACTGTGACACCATAAAGTGATTACTTTGCTGGAGATAAGAACTGAATTTATACTAAATGCAGATGTTCCAGGATATAGTTAGAGTCTGCAGTGGCTCCAACCTGATTTAGCTTTTGTGCTGTGGTGGAAATCTGATTAGCCTCCTTCAAGCAGTATATGAAGTCAGCTGTCTGTATCAAGACAAATGACACATTCAAAACAAGACTATTTTGATGCCTTCTTATTTAGACTCTACCTAAATTGTTCACTGAAGAGAATGGAGGATTGTCTGTATGTCCTCATCTTAGATGATTATTATTACTTAAGATTAGATGGGCATAGGAGGAATCCTCTTTTTCTGAGAAGCACTTTCTATCTGAATCCAAATGCATGGCCTAAATCACCTTTCCTCTCCTATTCAAGGATTTGGCCAGACATGTTGCATTTATCGTTTATTGCTCCAAATTTACAGCCTTTAAAATTAGAAACATTGTCTTCCTGCTCTTCCCTCAGGAACACACATCTATATTGAATAGCTGCTGTGATTTATACTTGCACTTTGAATAGTGCATGGAGAGTGCTTAAAGGGAGCTCTGTTCACAAGTACAGAACTCCTGCTATTGCCATAGTCTGGATATACATGGTATGAAATACTACACAATCTCTGGTTTTTGACATAGAAAATGTGTACGCATGTGATCCCATTAAAGAAGAAGAATAATTTTTGGGTTAATGGAGTAATTTAGCCTTTGGATTCTGTGGTGATAATTGTTTAATGGCTTAATTGTCAGCAAATCTATGAGTGTGAGTATAGAAGCCTGACTATGAAAATAAGTACAAATTCTTTCCTACTTGCAGCTTGAAACTTGCTTCATGGGCCTGGCAAAACAAAAGCACGGTCACATTAGAAGCTGATCTTGATATGGAAGCCTAATTTTAAAATGGAAGGAATCTTGACCAATTACTTTGTGCTTTCTGATTAGTAGTTCTTGAACATTCATTAAATGTATTCTGTTTAAAACTAAAACAAATTCCTATTTTCAGCATCCATGTTTTAAGTTCAGAATTTAACTTTTTAGAACAGTTCATGCTTTCTAGCTGCAAATTATGATCTGTGGTCAACCAAGACTTTCCAGTAACTACATCTAAACTGTTATCTAACAGTGTGATTATGTATTTGGTCGTGGGCAACCTGCTCTAGCTGATCATGTTTTGAGCAAGAGGGTTGGACTAGACAATATCCAGAGGTAACTTCCAACCATGGTGATGCACCGATTTTGTGATTCTACTCCTCATTTCAAGTGTAAGCTTTCACTTAATTTCACAGATGTATCCAAATGGTGTAGGTACCCCAAAATAAGATTTGTTTAGGAAAAATCTTGGATTAAATTAATTGATTAATTTTATTGACCTTTTTTCTAGGCTTAGCTTATGGAGATATACAAAAAGAGGTCTTCAACTATGTAGGTTATTTAAAAAAAGAAAACAAATTCTATCATTTAAGAAATTGGTGTTGATATTCTAGCCATACCAAATGAAACTACTTTGGATGTAGTGTGGACACATTATTCCTTAATCTACCTCTAAATTAGCTATTTTCTGTGTCTGAGAATTTTCTTAGCTGGCTGACTCCTCTGTATTTTTCTAGAAATTAACTCCTTTGCTCTGGAAAGAGGACTTCTCATTTAATACCTTCCTCCTGGGCCACGTCTATGTATGTTGCTCAAGGCACAATTTAATAAATTTCAGAATTTCCATAATTTTCCATGAGCAGAAATGACTGGATTAGTCCAGGAAGTGTTAGAACTGAGTGAACCATGCTCTGCAATTGCACACAAACCCAGAATCAGTCTTATTAGAACAACAGAGTCAAACAATTAACATACTTTTAAAGTATGTCTGAGAATTACAACAACATTTGCATCTGTACTGCATATTTCATATTTTCAGTACAGATTTAACTCCCTTTTTATGGTCTTGATCCAGTAAAATGTTTTCCCTTCAGAAAGTTTGGATCCAAATGTAATGTTGTGGTTATTTCCCCTTGAGAGTATTTGACATCTGGCTTGGTTCAAATGCTTAAACTGTCCAAAGCTAAAACTTCAAAACATAAAAGGGCAGCACTATTTCCATTTTGATGCTTTCAGGAGATATTCAAAGCCAGATTCCTCATAAAATCATTTCTATTGTCCTGGCATACATGTGCCAGCATACGAAGTCATTGCACCTACAACTGTTAAGACGTGACAGCAAAAGTGGAAGAAAGCTAATGAGTTGAAAGCCTGCTCAAAATTTTTCTGCAGTGCAAGCAAAACCAAATTTTTCTGAGTCTAGGATGTTGGACTACAGTGCGGTTCTGGCATGGTGGCCCTTGTTACAGGAAGGGGAATGGTCAGAGCTAAAATGGAAACCTGGACAAACTGCAGATCTAAACATGATGTGCTTGCTGCCATGGAGGGAAAGTGTGGTGCAGAGGCAGTAACCACTGCTCTTGGAGTAGCGAGCACCAAAATACGAAGTACCTGTCTTCTCAAACACTCACACTCTTTCTGAGTTTTGGAAATGGCAAAACTGGCAGAAAAGCCATGCTGTGATCTTTCCTACCTATCTCTCTAGGTAGAAGCTACCTATCTCTCTACCTGTGCTTAAGAGCAATTCAGCTGAAAATGAACCCTAAGGTAAATGCAGGTCATGCTTATCAGATGAAGCTTGTGCTCTAGAATTACGGATTGAAGTATTATGTTTCTGTGACCTTGATAGAGGCCAGCATGTATTTTACATTAGCTGAAAAATTATCCATGTGTATATTTTAAACAGAAACTGCTTGAAGAATTAATCTTTACATTATACAATACGTCTAACATATATACTTATAGGTAGCAGTCAGGGCCACAGTGTGGTAAGCAATGAACCTGCAGAGTGTTAAGTAATGGTTCCTGTCTTGAAGATGTTACAGTCTTAAGGATACAAAGACAGTGAAAGACAATTAAAGGACACAAAGAGCCAGAGAAGGAAAATGAAAGAAAAGCTCAAAGTTAATAGTAATGATGAAAATAGTAATAGCGCAATTTTTTTTGGCAATTTATTGCAGTCTTAGCATCTCAAGTTGCTTTACACACATTAAGCAACTTAACACCAAGATGAAGAGGATCTTGTCTCAGAAAGTACCCAGGTCTTGTTTCTAACTCTTTGACCATCTCCCAATGAAACCTTCAACACACATCTCATTTGCAAATTCTCATTTTTCTGCCCATAGACTAGGTATTATTTATTGCTAATAGTCCTGAGCATGGAAACTGTGCTTGACAGATGAGAGCTGTGTTTTACATGAACACATCCTTAGCTGTATTTCTGGATGGAAACATATCAGAAGCTTATAATGTGAAGAACGGGGTACTCTGCTGCTTAGAGTTTGTGTTTTGCTTCATAACGCAAAGGCAGATGGAAAGGTTTTAAACACAAACTGGTCAATGCTTCCAACCAGGCTCTTCGTTGATGTTAATTACTTCCAAGGATGGCAATGATTTACAGCTGCTGATGACCTGTCCCAAATCATGATGCTGTGTTTTGAACAGCTCTTGTTGTGACTAGTGCTCTGTCTGAGTGTGCTCAGCTGTCTACAGGAGGCTTTAGGACTGGTGGCTTTCTCTGCTGTGCTAACAGTCTTGCTTAAATTTGTTTAGCTTGATAGCATGGAAAACTGAAAAGTATTTTGAAGAACACTTTTATCAAGTAGAAACTGCAAGAGAGGGACCAAATTGGAGATCACCCTTGTAGTCTTCAGGTTATACTGGAATTGTGTATTTACGTTTGTGGTTTTATGTAATTTCAAATATTTGCAATTCTGGCTAGAGAAATACACCTTCCAGTGATTCACAAAATATAAGAAAAATGAAAGCTCAAAGAAAATAAAGCCTGGCAAATCCCAAAGCAAAGCATGATATTTTGCTTCATATCTACTGAACTTTTATAAAGATTTCTCTTTCAGAATGACCTTGGACAACACTGAAGATGTAACATTATTTATTAATTAAGAGGTAAGTCTTCCCTTCAGCAAGGTCTGAGTTTCTTTCCAAAAAGTTATATTCTGTTAGTTATTCTTATTATAAAAAGAATAGCCGTTTGATATGAGACCTGATATATATATGAAGTGAATAATATAATTACCTGACTAAAGAATCTGAAATATGGTAGAAATCAGCAATGTTACCAGAAGCAGACTCAAAAATGTTAGACCTCATGGGCTTATGACAGGTAAAAAGTGACATACCTAGTAAGTACATTACTGATATATACAGGAAGATTTCCAATATTTCTGAAGTGTTTATAAGCTGCTTTTTAAAAAAAAAAAAAAAAAGAAGCCAAGAGACAAATCACATATGAAATTTCATACAGGTGTGAGTAACCATTCTGGGCCTGATCCAAACCCTTTTGAGCTCAGTTCACTGAGGCCTGTGGACTTCAGCCAGCTTTGATACTTAGTGAGGTTTTTGCACTTTATTTCAAGTGTAGAAACCTGTTGTAGCTCTGCTCCCTGTTCTCCCCTAAAGCATGCCTTTCCAGGACTTTTCTATGGGATTTCCAGAGATCTACCCAGTGCTCTCAGCTTTTTGAGGTAGGCAAATTTCAGGAAAATGCTCCCACCAACATCAATATATTTTAGTCCAAATACATCTTTGCCTGCAATGGCCAGCTTGTACGCTGAACATGATTCAGAGTTCCATGGGTTGGATAAGTTGATATATGGTACAAATACACTAAGCAAATAAAGTGTATCACATTACAGTATCAGTGCTGTGCTGTTAAAAAATTAATAATCTGGGATGTGTGTGCTGCCTATTGATTGCACATATGGGAACCTAGTTGGCTTGGTTTTTTTTCTCACTGATGTAATGAGGAAATGTTTGTAAGGAGTAATTTGCCAGTGATTAGGTCTCAAGGGTCTCAGCGGGTCTCTAGTGTCTCAGACCATTCAGGTGTTGTACCTCTCCTGTTTCATCTGTTTCTAGTTTGTGGGCTGTTTGGGATATGAAGGATTTGATTTGTTCAGCTGACTGTGTTTACATCATAATATTGAATCAAAATTATACATATAGAAAACCGGCTTTGAAATGGAAAAAGAGGGAAATTAGCTGTCTTTCTGTCCCTTTTCCACTAAACAGAATGAGAAAAACTAGACCTTGTGATCCAGTCTTGCAAGGTGATGAGACTTTCAATATCCCATGAAATCAAGCTGTGAGAGGCTTGTGGAAAGGGACAAGTTCCGCACTTGGTGACTTAGCTAGTGTAGTTGTGTGTGCCTCTTCATTGTCTATGCAAAGTTCATCATGGCTTTAACAAGGAGTTATAATTTCTCGTGTTTCCTTGTGTCAGTGTGCCATAGGTAATGGCACTGTAATCACTGAAGTGGATGGATGAGGTGGATAAATAGAGAAAAAAAATATGTTCTTTGCAATATTTATGTAACTCTCCAAACCAGAGCAGTTTGTACTCTGTGCTGCTGTCAGATACACTGAGCTGCTAGATTGCCTCCGACATTTTGTACTTTTAGAAAAGAAGGGATAGAACTGGTAAAAAATCTATGGGCTCCTCTACGCAGGCTTCAGATTTTTCCAGGAAAGAAGCTGTTTGCCATCCTGCCAGTGGAAGCATGTGTTTTGCTCCCACATTTTCAAAATGAGTTTCACTGACACTCATATAAGTGGTCCTCTAAAATGTGCCAAAATTCCTATAAGCAAAATAACCTGTGCCTGATGCAGTTTTGTAACAATTCTCTTAAAGCATTTATTTTCTATTCTTTTGGACCTTTCTGGAATTCAGTTTCCTTAGCAAAGTTTAGTCAAATCTGCATAGCAACTGGCAACAAATGTACCTTTTCTTTGCTGCCATCAAGTTTTCTCATCTATTTACACATACAACATTTGTTGGTGATATACTGCTCTGGGCAATCTGTGTTTTGGAATGTCAATGTTCCACACAATCCTCCTCATTCTTTGCCTCTTTACTGCCCTCTGGTATGCAGCTTTTCTATTTGTGCTACCTTTTTAGGGGATAAGGTGAATTAGCATTTAGCAAGAACAAGTCATGAAATTGATACACTCGCATTTGTATTTAATTTATATTTAATTCTTTGTTTCTTTTATGTAAATAGGCAAAGATTTCTGCAATTTGGGCTAGCTGATAACCATGGTTAGGTATTATTTACCAATGAAATTTCAGGGTGGGGTTAGTTTATTTTAAAATTCATTAGTCTATAAAATCTGATAGCTACTTTTTTCATTAACTACCAATGGTAAAATTATTACAGGATTAATGACTGAATTAAGCCATCATAAATCCTGAAAAATTATAGCTGTGCCACATCACGAGTAGCTGATAATTTCAAGAGTTGCATGTGCTTTATTGCAGGGAAGAGTAGACGGTAACTTTACTACTGCTCCAACCCTCAATGCGAAGAGATAATGATTTATTTATTTTCTACAGCTGAGTGGCCTTGTATCAGTTATTCTGCTCTGTAACTTCTCTTTCGTACAAAAGCTGCAATTTAAGATGGTACGGTCCATTGTTTTCTTTACCTCTTGTGCTTACATCCAATACATTTAAACCTAATGGATTCTGTGCAGCCCTCTGTACAAATTTTAGAAAGGAGCATTAAAAATGTTAAATATTCTCCTCCATCTTTTTCTCCTGAATGTCTGTTGAGACCATGGACAATTAAAGTGGAAGAGTCAGCAGCTCAATGTGGAACAGGTGTTACCTTGGTGTGGCATGACAGCTCTGGTGTGTGGTGTATGGGAAATATTAAATATAGCTCCATGTTCATCAGATACATTCACTAACCATGGTGTTCTCTTTATTTAGGATATCAGATACTTGGTTTACTGCATTACTTGTTCTCAAATGATAAATACTGACTATCTACTTGCTACCTTTTGATTTTAGATCAGATTCCCAACTAAAAATTAGTGATAACCACAGTCCATATTAGTCTCGATGTTACATCCAAAGACCTTGCTTAAATTTGAAGTGTGAATGTTGGAAATTAACCTCCATGCCCCAGTAGAGAAACATGTGGCATTTAAAAATAGAACTCTGTCATCATGAAAAGACATATTCAAAGCTGACATTGGAACAAATTGAAATCATAAGACCATCACTGCAGCAATTAACACCTAGAATTTTCAAAAGTAGCTAGTATCTCTGAGTACTGCATTTGTTTGGTGGATCCTGTTTAAGGCATCTTTAAAACACTTCATCTTCTGTGGCTCAGTGCCAGGCAATTTAGAAGAAACTTGCAACTGGAAATTCTAGCTCCAGAAGTGTCCTCAGTCGCATGACTACTCATATCATTTGCTGCATACAATATCTTTATTCTTTTGCATTTATATTCTTTATATATATTCCATTGATATGTCTCAGAATGACAGACAGAAAAAATGTCTGCCCAATTTCATTTTGCTCCTCTAGTAAAAGGTTAGTCAAAAGTATCTAAAATATGGGGAAAAGGAGGCTAAAAATCAGCTCCAACTTCTGGCATGAAGAGTCAGACATTGTAAAATTTCTCACACCTCCTGGATGAAAGCACATAATAGATGTGAGGTGGGACACATGCTGTATGAGGAACTTTTGAAATACCAAAGACTGGTAATTAATTTCTCTGGGAATCTTGGGACAAGCTGTGCTAAAAACAGGCAGAAACCTGTTTTCAACTGTTTGGAGCTACTTATATACAAGACAGCTAGAAAAATACTGGAATTCTGTTTCTGATTGAGCAGAGGCAGAGACTTAGAATTAGGAAACAAATCCAAATTTGAGGCTGAATAAGTTTCAGGTATGAACAATTCCATTTGGATAAGTAAAAATTTAGCATATCTCCCCAAATAACCACAGAGAGCCATCTGAAACTAGGCTGTAAAGCAAGACTTCCTAAATGTCACTAAGGTTTGTGATTGTACAGTCAGTTACTAGACTTTACTTGAGAATGAGTTGGGATGAGAACTGAATGCACCTTCAAACAAATAGTTTTTGTAATAGTTTAAGCAGTCTGGATTTCAGGAACTTTAAAGTGCTTTCCTGTGTATAGAGATCAAAAGCAAGTGATGTTAATACAGTCAGACATCAGTTGGAGGGAAGAGTACAGTGTTGGGGAGGAAGCGTGGAGGAAGTTAGCTTAATTTATGACTTTGAGGATCAAGATTTATTGTATTTTTCATACAGCTAAATGCAAATGCTGTCATCATCTACCTGACTAAGACCTACCTGGATGTTTAGGTGTTTTTATAGACCTCCCCAAATGTAGATATGCTGATATCCTGAGGCAATAAATGTTGCATAATTAACATACAATGTGCAAAACATTTTTCCTACACATGTTGACTTCTACTGTATGTGTCTTTGGCTCTGAACTGTGAGAAAGAATGGCCCTTTGAATAATTTACCATCCGAATAACAGCTATTATATCTGCTGTGTCTGTTCTTACTTATCTTATCCTAAAACTGTACAGTCTTTATGCCTTTAGTCTCTCTTTATATGGAGTCATTCTAGACCTCTAACCATTTTCCTTAGATATCTTGGGCTTCTCTCTTTCTACTATAAAATGTGTAAGTCTTATTGCAAAGCTGTTACAACCAGGTACCAACTTACACAATTCACTTATACACGAAATCTAGTGTTTATAAGTTTAGCCATTCTCTTTAGCCAGCTATGCTGTACCAGATGTAAACTCTGGGCTTCTTGGTTTAATGACAACTAGAGAGCACTAGAAAGCAACAGGAACCTGGGACTATAATCTGACACGTATGTTCTCCATCATCAAACGGCTAAGACGTAGGAGCAGTATCACAGTGTGCTCTTCCATGGGTACTGTTTATCCTCCATGCTGGGTTTTGTGTGTGTCCCCCCCGCCCCGTTTCTGTAAACAGATACATTTGAACACAAGAAAATCAGCTGTCTAGCACCTCCCTGACAGCCTTTCTGAGGACTTTGTCCTGAGATTAGTTTAAATGGCAGCCTATAAAATCAAGGTAGAATCATTCTAAGCAGAGTCCTCATAGGCGCTGATTATGTCAGACATTGTCACAGACATCTTCCCAGTTGGATTGTTTGTTTCAGTAAATCTTTTTTATATGAGTATGATTTGCCAGGTCAGAATAATGCACTAAGAATTATGGGCTATTACCTCAGCTGCTGTAGCTTGCTTTAGTAGACTGAACGCTACTTTATATTGGCCAGACCTCTGCCCTTAATTTTTTTTCAACATTTTTTGAAGGTCTGTACCTGGAAAAGTGTCTAATTTTTTAAGTGCTAGCAGAGAAGTCCTAGCACCACCAATATTAATGGCAGCCCTTCCAAAGACCAAAGTTGGGAGTAGTACTGCAAGGAGGTGTTTAGGAGCTATTACCTTAAGTGTGTAATGGCAGTACCACCATTTCTGCCTAGGAGTTGCAGTAACCAGGCCTCAGGTTCTTTAGCTCGACACTTCTTAATCTGCATCTATGAAGTTAATAAATACTGCCCAGCTGTAGTATTTCTCAAGAAAATTAATTCTCACATTAAGAGATGCACTGCATACAATTTGTTGCTGTTCTAGGAAGAAGCCAGTATAAACTATGAATCAAAAAGCAATATTGGCTCTAGCACAAGGGAATCTCATAAGGGAGAAGGAAGGTTAAATTAAAAAGTTTAGGCATTTATTCAAAATCAGCCCTCAAATTTATTTGATTGACTGGAAGCAGGGACTTGTAAAGGTCAGACACTGCAGATGAGTCATTATTTATGGTCCAGCTGATATAAACTGACAAGCCTTTTCACACCTGTAGGGAAATATTTCTTAATAAAAAAGAGAAATTTCTAAATTGATTTACAATCAGTAGATGCCTTGTTTTTCATGTGTCCCTACTCATCTTATAGCTACAGAAACCTCATGTAAGCTGTATTAGCTTGTTGCTGTCAGCATGTGTGTTTTCTTTGGTTTCAATATACACAACAGTGTAGTCTTCATATTTTCCTTTGTTCCTTCTTTTTTTACATGATTTCCTTTCCTCTACTTAAGCACTTGCCTTGCTTAGAGCTGGATAGATAATATTAGACAAGAAATGTCTTGTTATAGTTCATTTTAGTAGATAAAAATTGTTCAAATTCTTTTTAAAAAAACCCAACAAAACACAACCTTATTTTAAAATAAAATTGAAAACCAGAAAAAAAAAAAGAAAAAACAAAGCTTAAAGAATGATGGTGTCCCAAAGATGGGATTTGTAACTTTTGTTGATATTGGCTTATGAAAGCATCTAAGAGTGCATGGGAGTTTTTTGTTCTTTTTTTGTTGCTGCTTTTTTTAATCTTTGCTAGCACTCTGAAAGAATGTCAAGAAAAAATTCTTGATTTGTTGCAGGCTGGGAAAGTTTTAATATTGTTCCTCATCCAGAGGCACTGATGAATTAATTCAGGTAACCTAATTTGAATCACTCCTTTAAAGTTAGTATTGATTTAGTGAAAATAGTTAAATAAAACCAGAGCTCCTGGTGTAAAGCTGATACTTCAGCGTTGCTGTGTAAAGGTGTTTGTTAGTTAAAGTACGTTCTTGTCTTTGAGTTGTTACTTCCCGTAACCTTGTGGTGAGGATATGCTGAGTATATCAGATCTTTAGACTCATTACTGAAATGAAATATTCAAAGTAGTTGCTTTCCATATTTTTTTTTTTTAGGATATAATGCTTTGTAGTCTGCACTCTGAATGTTTGAATTTGTAATGGAGACTCTGCCATGTCTAAGGGTTTGTTGCAAAACAGTTTGTGTTTTCAAAATGTGATATGCTTCTATTTTGCAGAAACTGCCTTTTTTTCTGGAGCTAACAATGATAGGTGCTACCTAGCCATTTGCACTGCAGTTAAATAATGGTCCCTTTTTCAGGTGGAAGGAAAGAAGCAGTTATGTGACATTCCCTCTGATAAAGACAATTCCAATATAGTGTCAGAAAAACCTCGTTTCATCCTTACTGGTGTAGCTGGAGGTTTACCTCTGAGCAGAGGATCTATATAAAGTGTAGGTCACTGCATATGAGAGCTTTTTTTGGGAGAGAAGCATCTCATTGTCCTAGATGAGTAAACTGTGCATAATTCCTATACATGCTTGAATGATGCCCTGAATATAATAAGTGTATGGAATGATCTAAACATCAGTGAAGTTCCTCATGAAGGACTTAAATTGTACCTTATCCACAGAAGTCTTGAAGTGTTGGGGAATTTCCAGAAAACTAGAATTAGTGTTATCTCAGCATCTACATAGAACTACCCAGAAATTAAAAACAGGTAAAGCTGTTGTGGTTTCCAAATGAAATAATGGAATGTCCCAAACAGATTTTGATTAAAAAGACTGAGAAGATGAGTGACGCGAGTCAATTCAATTTGTCAGCTTAAGCAGAATAGGAGTTTAACCAGATGTGGTAAAGCTGATATAGAAAACATCTATCATTCTGTAAAGGCGGGTGGTCCAGGCCAGAGCTAGGAAGCATAACTATAAACATTATTGGTATGGTGTCACTCAGTTGTTCAGGTAGTGAGGGAAGATCTGTGGTACTCAGTGGCCTCACACGTGACAAGTACTGTACCTATCTGAAGAAGAGATTGCGGGAGGGGGAGGAAAAAGAGAAATCCACATCAATTTTCATAAGGTAGCTAAGGTCTAAGGGCTTTGGATTGCATTAGTTTTATGTTGCTACCACTCTGCTGGCTTGAATAGAGCTATTTTGAAACATATAAAGATCACCTCAGTGTATGGGCTTATTGGAAAGAATGAACTTGCTGTGTTTTTACATAGAAGTTGCTTGGCTAATCATAATATTAGTGATCCAGTTTAGAAAACAATCATTCTCAGGCTGAAAAATAGTTTTCTAAAACAATAAATGATTACTAAAATTACCTGAATATGAAATATTTAGCATGAGCCTTGAGAATAGGCTACTTTAACTTTGTGATCTTTTTTTCTCTTTTTAAATGTTGAAGAATTTGGGGAAGAGAACTAAATTGGAATTAAATGGTCTATTGCTACTGTCAATTGATGAAATTATTTGATTGCTGTTTCTACCATTTCTACAGATGTAGTATTATGACCATTTCAGGTTCTTAATAATGAAATGCTGCCTTCTTGAAACTCAATCTTATCTAAAAGTAAAGTCATTTACTACTACTGCAACCTTTATTGTTTGGATGTCAGCCACATGAGCTACTTGTTTGTCTCTGATTTCTATGGCTACAGAGGTAAGAAGACCAAAGCTACAAGGCTGAGAACACTGATTTATCTTCTGAGGTGGTAAAGGACTGTGTCTGATCATATTATGTCTCTCGTCATAGGGGAGGGTACTCAACAGTGACAGAAAAGGCTTCACCATTATTACTGTAACACCAAAGGGAAAGCTGATAAAAAAAAGTAGAAAGGATCCTTTCCAGTAGTTACCATAGTACAGGCAGGCTTGTGAAACAAGTGAGAAAAAAAGCTGCAATTTCCGCTGCTATTCCAGGTTCCCCTGCAATAGGGGAATTCACTCCCTTGGGATTTACACTCCAGCAAGAATACCAACCCACAACAATGGCAATGTCGTGCTCTCATTGTGTTTTGGGAACTGGAAGCTGTGGGGGTTCCCATGAAATTAAGGAAACAAAGGCTCTTTTTCCTCCAATAGTTTTTGCTTTTTTGGGGGAGAGGTGTGTGTCAAAAATGAATTGAACCATGTAAAATAAAACACTGTAACATATTGACCTGAACAAAGAGATCTAAAAGTGGTCTGGGCATCAGATAGGCTGTTATAAACTGATTTATGGTTCCCAAGTTCCCTAGGGAACTTGGTTCCCTGACTAATGGTAGGGCAAGTTTTTGTCAATAAGCTGCAGAGCCTCAGTAGTGATCCAGTTTGAATGGAAACAGCAATGGCCTAGCACATGTGAGTCATCTTGGACCTTGACCTCCCAGATGAGGTGTGTGAACCATTACACCTAGGTGGCAATGGTTGGGCAGCACCAGCTAGCTGGGAGAATTGTCTAGCCTTTTTTCCCCTAGAAAGGTAGGAAAGTGAAAATATCTGAGTGGAAAACTAATTGCTGAACTCTCCTCCCTGCTCCCCCTCCCCCCCAAGTATTTTGGAAGAAAAGCAAAAGCAAATGGAAGGATGTATTGAAATTTATCCAGGGAAAAGACATTTTCTAACTATCTCTATCAGGAATATCAATATCTGCTTCACCTACCAAGCATGCTAAGATTTAAGGTTTTCTTTTATCAAAGGATGTTAGTCAATGCCCTTCAGAGTTAACCATTAAACTTATTATTTCTCATAGTCTGAAAAAAATGATACTTTCTTCTCTAGAGAAGTTGCAAAAGAGAATTTATGTGGAGTGCATAGAAGAACAGAACCAACACTGAGTAAGATAAAGTTCAAAGCTTTTTTGTTCAGTGGGATGGGTATTGCAGGCAAACAGCTATTTGTATCCTATAACACTCTCATTCAGTTGCAGAAATCAGGCCTCAACCCCTCTGGTCCAGTTCAGCCTGGCCGCATGGACCCTGGGGGACAGGACACTTACTCTGACCACTTGACATGGCAAAGTCCTGGCTGGCAGGTTGGCCCCTGTGTGTAGCAGTTCCACTTTGGACTCAGCCTTTCACATGATGTCGGTACCTGTGCATGTGTGTTTCCCCTCTTCCTCCCACCCCTCCCCATGGGGCTACCGTCTCCACTATTTATTACTTTCTATACTGGACTGTTGGCACAAACTGCCAATTGCCTCACTAACAACATAGTTCCAGGACAATGTCTTTGATTTTCTCCATGTGCAAGGCCAACCAGCAGTATCACTTGAGGTTTCTAGCGCCTCTTGGTATCCCACTTCAAATGTATCAGGAAATTGTTATATAGCTGTTACTGACTTTGCAACGTTCATCTATTACTTCTGTTTTCTAGCTGCTACTGGATTAATCTAGTCAGAGCTGGGCAGATGCAGGCAAAGTCTCATTTACCTGAGCAGTTCTTTAAGGCTGGCTTCAACCCAGGACAGAAATAAATTAAAGAAATATTTCCCTATCACTCCTCAGCTCTGGTGTGTGTAGCTAAAAGCTTGCCTAATCAGACACACCTTTTATGTGCAGCGCTAAACAACTCACTAGTATGACTGTTGTCTTGGTGCTCTCCTGTGCTGGCAGGGTGCCCCCAGCAGACCTGGCTGTAGGCATTAAGAAGTTACTGCCTCCTGATCACATCCCTATTTCTCCTCCAGATGCTGTATGCTGTGTCACATTTTTCACCAACAAAGTCTGAATATATTAAAATGTTCGATGTTATAGTAATAAAATACTTGGTATGGTTGCCAGATGATATGATCTGTAAAAATATTTTTGTTTTGTCACAACAGTGCAGGTGATAGAGGA
Source organism: Grus americana (assembly GCF_028858705.1). Taxonomy (NCBI): domain Eukaryota; kingdom Metazoa; phylum Chordata; class Aves; order Gruiformes; family Gruidae; genus Grus; species Grus americana. The sequence goes on along the minus strand of NC_072853.1, from coordinate 107,836,752 downwards.
AAAATCCAGTGGGGGTTCATTAGTAATACTGCTTTTCTGGCAGATCTAAATATTGCTTCAAATAGATATAGGCAGTTGCAGGTAGCTGGACATACAGGCGCCTGTTTAAGGTTTCAGCTGAGACTTATTATGCCCTCTGGGTCTAGAGCGAAAATCCATTGCAGGAATAATAGTGCTTGAGAGCTTGAGACTACAGTTTGGGTCCAGGAAAGATACCATAATAAAAGCAACTAAGGATTACTTTTTTTTTTTTTTTTAAATCTTAGAAGAAAGCCACACTAGGCAGCTGAGTAGGTATTTAGCAAACTGGAAAATCAGATCAGGTAAGTCCTCTGATTTTTGTAATTGGTTGTATCAAGAAAATGTTTAAAATTACTTTGATACCTATATAGAGGGAATAGTGTCCTGTACGTGGATGAGATATGTATAGATGAGATGATAGATGACACAGACGGATGAAATCACCAAATATTTGATGCTTTTGGAAAAAAGTATGGGATCAAATTAGGCATCACTTCTGAATCATTCCAAACTTCCACCTTTTTTGCATTTCTTGATTTCATTCCTAAATGAAAGACTCTCACGGGAAGATGCTGATTCTCCCACTATTGCCTGGCCATTTCTGGAGCCAGAGGTTAGCTGTCTGATTTGGACTTTCAACAAAGTGTGTGAAAATCTCAACCCTCGCATTTCTCAGACTCACTTGAGTTCTAACTGAAGTATATATTTAGGCTGAGATTTTTAAAAGAACCCAAAGTCATAAATGGTATTTGAGCTCACAAATCCCTTGTGTTCATGAAAAATCCCAAACACAGGCTATAATCCTCTAAGTAATTAAATAAATAATTAAACAAGTACATTTGAATTATTTCCTTGAAAATCTGCATGTCCATGTAAAATTAAGAACACACAGTACATATCTGAAAGATCAAGGGTGTAATTCACTAAGAATTTTTCCAGTCCAGGTGGACATGTTTTTGTGAAAAACAAATATTTGCACATTGGTTCTTTCCTTGAGTCACTTCTTCCATGTAGGCTTTCATCCTTAATTATGTTGCCATGCTATGGGCACGTTTCTTGTATTCAATTATTTGTTTCCTTTTTTTTTTTTTTGAGAAATTATCTCAGTTCTGTGCAGCCACTTTCTCTCAGGAGAAATGTATTGCTTTTCTGCTTATTACCAGGTTTTAATTGTTAGTGAAAGTATGGGTGGTTCCATCCTGTGTTCCAGAAGAGTCAGACAATACGGTACCCAACTCACTGTTCCCACAGACTCTGTCAAGGGGTGAGCTGGTTTGGTGGAGCTCTGCAGTGATAAAAATATTTTTTTGCTCAGAAGTATTCTGCTGTTCCTCTGAAACAAGTTTTTCATATCAGTGCGACAACATTATATTTAGGGAAAAAACCAGCTTTCAACCATATCAAAAGATTATTTTTTTTCTTTTAGTACTGAAATGACTTTCACTTCACACTTTTATTACAGATTACAACATCATGTAAAATAAGAAAAAATGAGAATGGAACAAAGCAAGTATTTCAATCAATCTGAAGAACAGTTTTCCTTGAAACTTTTCTTCATATATTTTCTTTGCTCTAGTTTAGAATGAAAATGAATTCTTAAGCAGAATTTTCTGTTTGAAATTAGCTCATATGTATGATGATCTAATGGATTGTTATGTCATACCAGATCTTCAGAAAGGTATACACATATTTAAGGGCGTTCAGGACAATATAATATTGTTTCAGGACTTGTACGTTCTAAAAGTTCCTATTTGCACATTTGAGGTGCCATTTTTTGATAACTCTGTAGAAGAGTTGGCTGAAAACAAGACATTCTGGCATACATATGTGAATAATATGGTGGGTGTTTTTTTAACTAGACCGAGAATTTGTGAATTGAGAATTTTACATATAGCAATCAACTTTTGAGTAGGGTGCTATCTCTACTGTAATTTTTAACTGAAAATTTCCACATTACAGATTTCCTTTTTCTGGCTGTTTGTTTTAGCTGGACCAACAAAAATCATGTCCATTAAAGGACTGAGTGCCCTGAATGATTATTCTGACACTATGTTCATGCTCTGTGTTTATTTAATTCTACTTAGAAAACCTTTATTTAATAGCAAAAACCATCTTTCATAAAGCAGTGAATAAGACACAGCTGATCCATGTTTTCAAGTAGATCACTACAGCCACTTATTAGCTGTACAAACATTTCTGCAGATTACTGAACTACCTACTGTACTCTTTACATGGGCCTTACGCTTCCCGGAACATCTTTGTTTTGATGGTCCTGTCTGAATTTCAAAGAGTATCTAGTGCTTTCTTCACATTTCTTTTCTTCTGGTATAGAGGCACTTTTTTGCTTTAAGAAAAGCAAATAGACAAAGGTTCATTTGTTTGACACAGCCTGGATGTCTAGTAAGCAAGCCCAGTTCTCTGTGTTGCATGGTTTAGCATGTTTTGTTTAGTTATGCTCTGCTAACGTTGAGTGTGTGATTTTATGTCAGAAGACATCTATTTAGCACATGTAGAAGTCAAAAAGTATGCACTTCAGCAAAATCTACCTATCAATCTCTGCTAGAATTTTCTGTCAGAACTGCAAATTCTGTGTTTACTACTGTAACCTTTGTTATTAAACTCAAACTACCATGGGCCTGACTGGGCAACATTCATGTTGCCATCAGAGTTTCATACTGGCTTGTTTTGGTTTTTTTCACGTTGATACCAATTTATGTACAAGAACTTACAGCTCTTTGGTACCTGAGGTCTTCTGTAAATCAACCTTCTCCGTGCATGCTCCAGGTGTCTTTTTCCCATTCTCTCTTACTTAATTTCTGTTTCTTTCTTTCAGTGAACTCATGCAGCCGATGCCTGTATCAAAATGTTGCTGTCCTGATGGCTTGCAAGGGCTGAAGACCAGGATATCTAGTCAAGGTCGACTGACAGATACTCTGATTGCTTACTCTCTCCTGCAGATTAGTTGCTGTTTCAGGGTGTCAGTCTTGCTAAGTAGTAAAGTCTGATTTAAGTTGTATTTAACATTCCATGTTTTCAAGTAGATCACTACAGCCACTTAAAATGATTTAAAAAGTTCTGTTCTTTACACTGAGATGCTATTTGCCAAACCCAAGTGTGACGACTCATTCCAGGAAGAGTGAATGGACGTAGGGTTTTGTAAAATCATAAACTCCCTCTACTCTATAACATAACTCCATCCTTCACAGAGCTATTTAATTATAACAGCAATACATACATACACACACTGTTTTAGACCTGCCTGTTTGTCCTTTCTATTTCTCTCTCCATTGCTCCATGACATCATGGTCTCTGAACTGCTCCCTGTTCCTTGGGATCAGAACCAGAGTTTCACTGCATGAAAAGAAAATCAATCCTTCAAAAAGAGATGTGCAATTCATCCTTCAAGAGCCAGAGCTGCATGCTTTCTTCCAGCCTGTCTGTAAAGATTGACCAGGTCTTGTTCTGCATCTGGCTGGTTTCATTTGTGTGAAGAGATTAGTCAAGGACACAAGAGTTTTAGCAAAAAAATTAATTAACTGGCTGAGACATCAGCAGTATATGGAAAGCTCTTTGCACATGGAAAGAATGTTTGCAGCCCTTAGTCTCAAGTGACCCACAAGAAGCTCCTTCTGAAAATATTCCATCTTTCTTTCCTTCTTTTTTTAAAAAAAGGCAAAGTTTTTTAGAATTTTAAGGAGCCTCTAAGATTGCTTCATCTGAGGAGAACTAGAAGAAAAAGGGATGCTATAACGCTGTGGTCTTTGAGCAGGGTTGGGATTCCCTGTGCATTCAAGCTGGCTAAATGCTAAATCTTAGCTATAGATAATGTTTTCCCTAGTATAATGAAAGTCACTTCTTGGTTTATTTGGTACTTCACATACAAGTAGAAAGAGGAAAAACATATACAGTAACAGGAAAGGGCAGAGTTCCCAGTTCTTGTTATTTCTCATACAGCTAAATTAATGATCTACTCATCTTATGTGAATGTATGAGAACCTAAAAGTCCCTAGAAATAAAAAGACTAACCCTTTCTGCTGCTGCTACTCCAAAGAAAAAGCTTTCTTGTTTGGTCTTACTTTAGCCTATGAGCTCAGAAGCAGGCAAATGAGAATGACAGATTTCAATAATGACAGATTAATTTTATTTTTAAATCACATGTTCTAAGGTTTTAGATGTGATAGTTTAAAACTTGGTCAGCAATGCTGCAAATGTTTTTATAAAGCTGAATGGCTGTTGTCACATCTGAATTTTTCTTTTAAAAAAGCCTTTTTTTAAAGCTGGTTAAATCCCTTTAGGTGAGAGGCTTTCAAGGGAAAAGCCTGTACAGAAGTTAAATGGTTCACTGTATCAGAGTGGATGTACAACCAGGCAGTCAGACTTTGAATACACTGCAAATGTTTTACGGGGATGACAGAAAGCTCAGTGGAAAAGGAGGTAGAGTAACTGTTGCAAGACTTAAACTTACATTGCACGCTAAGCCTCATCTGTCTTATTTCCATATTATGAAGACCTTAAACCAGGCCATGAACACCCAGGGTCCTGAAGCCACTGGATCCCTCCCTGTGGGGTCAGTGTGGTGGGACCAGCCTCTCTGAGGTTTATGTGTAGCAAGGGCTGACTGGCATCTGAGCTAAGATGTGTGCCTGTAGGTTTCCTGTTTTTCAGCTAGCAGGTACAATAAGGCAACGCTGGCAGCACCAATATGTCCATGAGTTAAAGGTCTTAAGGTATTTTATGGTGTTAATATGACAAGACAAATTGTCTGAAGGAGGGAACTGGGGAAATAGAAACTATGACTTAAGAAATGCTTCCCAAGTGAACCTGTGGGAAAGACTTGGGAGAGCCAAGGCAGAAAAGCAGCCAGTCACTGCATAAGGATCTTGCAGAGTTACTCTTGCCTGCAGGCAGTCTGCTTCAGAGGGTGTGAGACCACCCAAAACCAGAGCATCTCAGAGTCATGCAGTTCTGCAGGGCCATTCGGAAATCTGCAGGGATGAGCGTTTGTGGAAAGCAAATGAAATGAACTGAGGCAGGTGAGCAATGGAAAAGAAGACTAGAATTAAAAGATACATGGGAAGCACTGGGGATCAAACTGCAAGGAATAGATAGGAAGGGAAAAAGAAAAGCTATGCTAAACAAAACTGTGTGGTTTGGAAAGGCAAGGGGAGGGGGGGGGCTGGGGGCAGGAGCACTGCTGTTGAGCTTGCTTTTCCCTCTTTCCCAGGATATCAGGTCCTATGTCCCTTCTTAAATAAATGCCTGCTCCTCCCTTTGTGTTCCCCCCCACCTCCCCAGATTTATCTTTTCTTTTGCCTACAGCTGACGGGCTTCTTTCGTACCTACCTTCTAGCCCGTGCAGGAAGCAATGAGTTTTCCCGTTTCTTCTATATTCTAGTAATATGTCCATCGCCATCTTTACCGAACATGTTTCCGTGCATGGGAACTGATTCTCTTTCCACACACAGAGAGGTATGTTATTTAGAAAGTCATGTTACCCATGAGCAAGGGAAAAGACTAAGTCCCAACACAACTATCAGTCCTTGTTCTGAAAAGGAGGAAAGATAACATTGCCTGTGTGAAGATATCTCACCTGATGTTATCAATTTACTTTGTACAGGAGAGTGTAAAATCTCTGACTCACAAGGCGTTGCCAACTGAAAAATTATTTCTCCTCTAGAACTGATGATGAGCAATGAATAACAGTCACAGGCTTTGGAAGGAAGTGGCTGGAGGATTTAAATATTGGATGTTGTTCGTAACTGTCCAAATAATGGGATTGAACTAATGTTTGTACAATGTTGTGTTCTATTTGAATGAAAGGTACTGTAAAAGTGTCTTGCAGTAGGCTGTTTCATTCCAGACACCTTGCGGAGATGTCTAGCACTCCTGAAATATGTATGATACAGTATAATTCTGTAATATCTTTCCAAAAGGAAAGGCTGAGAACTGCTTCAATGGGTAACTGAGTAGAACAGCATTAGCTTTTTCAAGATTATAATATAGGCCAAAAATATTTATTCATTCTGTATAAAAAGTGTTATTCCTATATACAGGGACAAAAAAGAGCAACAGGCAAAACAAAATGAACTGGAAAGCCCTTTGTTTTTGCTTATTGCTTCTTGGGCAGTGCCTAACAAAGGGAGCGTTAAACAGCAAACAAACGGCTCTGTTGTGCACTTCCCTTTCCATGTGCCTGGCTCCCTCAACACTTCTGGGAATTAAAACACCATACTTGTGGTTCCCTTCTTTAAATCAAAATGAGGAAAGACAAAAGATAGGGTGAACTCTGCTGGTTTCAGTTTGATAACATTTCCTGAACAGACTGGCCTGTTTTCTTAGTTGCGTATTTCCACGAGGATTGTGTGAACCTAGTCATATTACAAGAATTAACTTGAGCAGAGAAAATGTTTGTTTTCCAGAAGGAATCCTTAAAAAGGGTGTGGTGTATTTTTCTTACTGTTTGCATATGTCTCCACAGAGGCTAACTCATTAGGTGGGTTAGAAATAATTATGAAATCATAATCTACATGAATCATCTAAATGTCAGTTCCACTGCAGACCAGTGAGCATGTAATCAGACCTGCTACATGTCCAAGAAGTATAGATCTGCATAGTACCTAGTCGTTTTACAAAACCTACAGACTTCAGGGTGGATCAAGTTTCATCAGGAGAGTATAGCATGGCCAAAGCAATCACAAAGCAGAAAAAAATAAGTGAGAGGGAGTGTAAAGAAAAGGCACTTGAAAGTATAAATAGGATCTTTGTTTAAATTACTGCTTTCAGGTGACACAAACTTTCCTAACAATTGGCATGTAAAAATACCAGGTGATAGGATTGTTGGTATTGCATATATTTATAAAATGGTACGAAAAGATGTTGGAGCCCGCAATTTGTCTGAGAGCTGATTCCTTTCTAGGTATTTCCTAAAAAAAAATTAATGGAGGGGATGAGAGGGAAAAAAAAATTACAGCTGCTTGCAATGCCTTTGGAGCATGAATACTGTTATTCTCTATTACTCTTTCAGTTGTGAGCAACTGGTCTTTGTATTGTGAGAAGAAGCATTTCAGCTATTACTAGGTGTATTTAGATGCCACTTCCATCATTCAGAAAGTCCCAGCAGGATTCTGTCATGCACTTTCCGGCAGGAAGCCAGGCACAAAATGAAAGCTCGATGATTGGAGAACTGCTCTGAGTAGGAAAAATGTAATGTGTGATTATAGAGGAGAAGGCAAATTTCAGTAGCTTGACACTAACCTAGGATGTTAAAAACATGTCTGCTGGATCACAGATACCTGGGAAATTTGAAATGAATTCTTAAAACCTCAGTTTCTAAGAACAATGTGAGGAAACAGTATTCGATACCTTACAAAACTTGTCTCACTGAGGGCACTTGGATGGTAAGGCCAACGCTGGTGGTAGCAGCAATTTAATGTTGATAGACAATCATTTAAATCCCAGAGACTTCTGGAAGAGCAAGCCAACATACACATCAGTGGTGACTTCTAATTAATACTCTGCAAACTTAGTTTTGCTGCCCACTTGAATATATCTGATCATACACAGAGGAGCTCACATCTCTCCCTGGTTCTTGGAAAACTTCATTTCCAAATGGAAGCACATCTGCAAGCCCTTGCAACATAGACAGCTGCAGCAGTGCTCCTCATAATGCAATATGCTTACCAGCAATCACTGGTTTTACTCATAACTAAATCTGGAGTTTTTCAAAAAACTTTTATTTTAACTAGGTTAATGCAGAAACACAGCAATGATTTAAAAATATTTTAGCAAATATGTGACATTGTTAATTAATATTTTTAGGTAGAATTACAGATTTTTTTCATTGCATTAATGGTAGAGGTTATTCTATTATTTAGCAAATGAAGGCACTTTTCTCTACAGTGACAATGAAAAAAAAATTACACACTTTGCATGTCTCCTTTCCTGCCACTTCTGCAGCAGCTCATTTTTTCCCCAAAGAAATCCCCTCAGTACTGTGCAGTCTTTCCTTGATTGCACTGTTTTGGTTCCCTTTTTCACTTGCTTTAATAGATGGCTTTCAGCCTTCTGTAATGACATTTATGATATCAGCCATATGGACAACTTTGCTAGCTATTTTATACTTTGCTTGCAAAAAAATTTGCAATCAGTGAATTAGGGAAAAAAAATTAACATAAATGACACAGTGAATAGTAAGGTCAGAGACCTGAAGTCCTAATCACCCATAGATTTGGCTCAAAGCTTCTGACTGATGCTGGCAAAACTGAGTGATGCCACCATAAAGATCAGGATGAGTTAAGTTACAGAAGGAGCAAAATTAGGTGTTGTGGTGATGGCAACGTATTACTTTGTCAGAAATTACTATCCCTGGGTAGATCTGATTATTGAAATTAATCACCCAACCTCAGTAAAAGAGGGTCATGGTACTGATGCCTGAGAGCCAGCATCTGCTTTGAAGCTTTCTCCAACCTTGTCAAGTTGTGTCATTACCTCTGAGATATCCTGTATATGGTTGGCTTGGGGAGCAGAGAGCAGCTGAGCTCTGGCTTCCTTGCCATGGCAGTCCCATGCCTGCACAGGGGAAGGTTACAGGCTATTTAGGAAAGACAGACTGAGAAGAAGAGGGGGAGTTGCCCTACATGTGAAAGAGCAACTGGAGTGCATGGAGCTCTGCCTGGCAATGGATGATGAGCCAAGTGAGAGCTTATGGGTAAAGAAGAAAGAGCAGACCAGTACAGGTGACACTGTAGTGGGACTGCCTGACTAGGAAGAAAAAGCAGTTGAGATCTTCTACAGACAGCTAGAAGCAGCTTCTTGTTCCTCTCTCATGGGGGACTTTAAACATCCCACTATCTGTTGGAGGGACAACACAGAAGGCCATAAGCAATCCAGGAGGGTGCTGGAGAGCACTGATGATAAGTTCTTGACCAAAGTGAAAGAGGAGCCAATGAGGAGATGGTGCTGTGCTGGACCTCATACTCAATAACGAGGGTTTTGTTGGGGATGCTAAGGCCAAAGACAGTGACCATGAGATAGTGGAGTTCAAGATCCTGAGAGCAGGAAACAGGGCAAAAAGCAAGCTCAGAATGCTGGACTTCAGGAAAGCAGACTTTGGCCTCTTCAAAGATCTGCTTAGAAAAGTCTCATGGGATAATGCCCTGGATGGAAAAGTGGCCCAAGAAAGTTGGTTAATATTCAAGGATCACCTCTGCCCAACTCAAGAGCAGTCCAATGAGTCAGGCACAAATGCCAGGATAAACAAGGGCCTCCTGACCAAAATTAAACACAAAAAGGAAGCATACAAAGGGTAAAAGCAGGGACAGGTAACCTGGAAGGAATACAGAGACACTATCCAAGCATGCAGACATGCAGTTAGGAAAGCCAAAGCCCAGCTGGGACTGAATCTGGTGAGGGATGTCAAAGACAACAAGAAGAACTTCTATAACTACACAGGTGACAAAAGGAAGGCTAGGGAAAATGGGAGCCTGCTGCTGAATGAGGCCCATGAGAGTACCCTCAGAAAGCTGGCTGATGACACAAAACTGGGAGGAGTGGCTGATACACCTGAGGGTCATCCTGCCACCCAGAGGGTCCTTGACAGGCTGCAGAAATGGGCTGACAGGAACCTCATGAAGTTCAGTGAGAAGTGCAAAATCCTGTGCTGGGAGAGAAGAATCCCATGCACAGATATATGCTGGGGGCCACTCAGCTGGAAAGCATCTCGGCAGAACAGACCCTGGGGGTCCTGGTAGACCAAGTGGACCATGTGAGCGAGTAATGTGCCATGGCCACAAAGAAGGCTACTGGTATCCCAGGCTGCATTAAGCAAAGTATTGCCAGCAGGCCGAGGGAGGTGATCCTTCCCCTCTACTCAGCACTGATGAGGCCACACCTGGAGTGCTCTGTCCAGTTCTGGGCTCCCCAGTACAAGAGACACATGGACATACTGGAGAGAGTCCAGCACAGGGCCACAAAGATGATGAACCGGAGCATGTCTCCTGTGAGGAAAGGCTGAGAGAGCTGGGACTGTTCAGTCTGGAGAAGACTCAGGGGGATCTCATCAATGTGTATAGATACCTGAAGGGAGAGTTCAAAGAAGAGGGATCCAGGCTCTTTTCCATGGTGCCCAGTGACAGGACCAGAGGCAATGGGCACCAACTGAAACACAAGAGGTTCCCTCTGAATATCAGCAAACACTTTTCATTTTGAAGGTGACTGAGCACTGGCACAGGTTGCCCACAGCGGTGGTGGAGTCTCCACCCCTGGAGATATTAAAAAGCTATCTGGACATGGTCCTAGGCAACCAGGTCTCAGTGACCCTACTTGATCAGGGGTATTGGACTAGATGATCTCCAGAGGTTCCTTCTAACCTCACTCATTCTGTGATTCTGTGAACTGAACTTCTATGCACTAGTAGGATACTTAACATGAAAAGTGAGAACATACAATCAGTTTGCTACATCTCAGGAGAATAAAAGAAAGCAAGATTCCCTTCAACATGATTAAAGGCAGTATTCTGCTGTATGCAAATACAAAAACATGAAATGGTGCTTCTGTAGAATTCTAGCTCTCAATATTTGTACTGCAGGCTGCTGCTGTTGTTTAGGTGGGTAAAATAAAATGGAAAAATATTATTAACAGGAATAAAATCCATCAACGCCTCTGCCATCCAATTAATACTGTGAGTGCTCATTTGATTGCTTTTGAGGTAAATGAGTTGATATATTAAAAAAAAGAAAAAAAATCAGCTTTTATTAAATGAGGAAACTGGGCAACTTCAGGAAAAAAAGGCACAAACACTTCAGAATTAATTACAGCTAGCCCTCAAGATGGAAATGAAGCTCAAATGAATCTCTCTGACAAGCTATTGTAAATCAGAAGAGGAAAATGAGATTGAGTCATGAATCAGAAAGAATCATGCTATAGAAATTAATCAGTTTTCAATAAAGCTGAGAGAATGAGGCAAAAGTTTTAAAATAAAGACAGCAAGACAGATCAGAGGCATATTCTTGATGTTTCCCTCTTCACTAAACACTTGAGGCATGCTGTCTATAGTTCTGACCTATTCTATCTACTTCTGTTGAGTGATCCTATCTGGTAGGAAAATGTTTCATCAACAAGTAGTTTGATGTTAATGAAACATGCAAATGAAAGGTATTAGACATATAGGCTCAGAAATCTAGCTGCAAGTTCACTGAGTTGGATGTTGAGGATCTTTTAGTATTAATTTGTGCTCAGTAAAGTGGGTGGCAGTACAGAGCCCTCCTGAGATGAAATCAGCTCTCCTTCATTACCTTCCACCTGAGTTTTGCTCTGAGCATTTGGGGTCATTCAGAACAAAGCCCAGGTAAGAAGTGGAGATATGTTGTGTGAAGGAGCACAGCATCCTTGTGTAAGTCCCTCTAGCCTCAGTGGATGTATTTTCTGTAGATATATGTAGGAAACAATGAAAAAAAGGTCACTCAGCCCAAAAATACATTCTCATTACAAAATAACTTTGTATGAAGTGCCTTGATACAAGTGATTGCACTGAATTGTTGAATGGGAAATAAAATACTTTGGTCCTTGTCATGGAGGAATTTATACGACATGGTGGTGACAGTTCCTTTCAGCTATTAAATGCATTAATCTATGATATTTTTAGCAATGTGTTCTTAAAAATCAATTATTTTTAAATGGTTGTGTTTCAGGCAGGAAATATCACTTGAGCTCAGCTGCTGTGTAACTTGGTTTAAATCAGTTGGCAGCTTTCCCTGAGCAAAAACTTTTGGTCTTTGAAGAGTCACAACACAAAGAGTGAACCTGTCCTGGTGGGTATTTTGAGGCTCCGACATATCCCTCTGTGCGACAGTTTGTGTGTTTTGCTCAGGATCATGCTGTCAAGGCTCTGGAAAAAAGCCAGCAGGTTGTGACAAAAGTCACAACTTCTTTTCTGAAGTTTTCAGTATTTGACTGTTCTTGGTGGTTTATATTGCAATTTGTGATGCCAACTGAGGAGCTTCACTCCAAGAAGATGTTCAGAAACTAGGAAAGAGAGACCCTCCTGAGCATACTAGGGGCTTGCAACAAAGGATTTCTATGGAGAAATTTTGACCCCAATGGGATTTTTAAGAAGGGAAATAGCCAGGGTGTCTAGTTCCTGTATTTTATTTTGTTTTTAATTTGCAGGTGTTTGTTGAGTTTTTTTTTTCTTTTACAGATCTGTCCTTAGTTATAGGATTTACGGTGTTAATTTCTTTTTTAGCCATGGTATATATTTTAGAAAAAAGCCCAACATTAATTTAAAAATGTTCGGTGATGGATAACACAGAACAGACCATGGTAGATTGCTATCCTATTTAATTACACTTTTGAAAAAACTGAAATAAAAATCCTGAACTTGTCAAACATCCAGCCACATGGCTTTTGTCAGTGCTTGGCTGCAAAGCTTCACACTGCCGAATTTATGCTCCTTTTGCTGGGATTTAGGCAGATCATACTGTTCTTTAATATGCTCTGCTTGCTCACTTGAAGTGTTTTTGAGTCTTTCTCTAAAAGGCAGGTTTCCTTAACCTGTAAGCATTCTTGTCTCTCTTCAGAGCCACTTCCAGTTAATCAACATGATTTTGCAGTACTAATTAATGTTTTAGAGGTAATAAAGGGATCAGAAGCTCTCTGTCCCTACTCAGTATTTCCCCTGTGTGTATCAAATATCACATTTTGCTTTTTTAGCAACAATATCACATTGAGAACTTGGATTCAGATAATCAATAATCACGGCCTCAGAATATCTTTTCTGATCCATTGCTTCTATTTGATTAATTGTTGCTAACAGAGTCCTTCTTTTAAGTACAAATTTCCTTTATTATTCCTATATATACATAAAATTTCATGTAACCTTTTTTAAAAAAAAAGTTTTTGCTTGCCTACATCCAGTTTCCCAGCAGATTCTGTACTCTGGCTGTACAACTAACTCATGTACTCCCTCTGTACATGTAATCAGTCCTCATCCATTTTTGTCCTCCATAATTTGTATATCATTAGCATACAACTTATGTAATGATTTTCTACATTCTTCTCAGTTATGAATTTCAACTTTAAATAGTGGAGGGTGAATATTCCCAATACAGAATCCACTAGGTCACATCACTTAACTGGATTGTCCACTCACTTAACTGGATCAGCTTTTCTAGTTTTTTACCTCCTTTATATATCAGTGTATTACTTCCAGGCCTCTTGAGCTTCTCTGATGATATACTTGAAATCAACAACAGTAATTCAGAGAACATGTCAGCATTTTTTAGCTCTTAGATGCAAGAGCTTGGACTTGTTAACCGAAGGCGGCCTCCTTTAAGTAGTCATATAAAATTGGAACTGTTGGAATAGAAGTATTTCAATGTCATTGTATGCTGTGACTGGATCGTTTCATGTACACTTCCACCCCGTCTTTAATATAATTGTCAATTCTGCCACTTCCATCTAGTAATGCACCAAGAATTCCTCAGTTTTTCTGAATATACTCAGATAAATCTAAGTTTCTAAAGTAGCGTGGTCTATTTCTCATTTGCAGGCTATTCGTGTAGCTAGCGAAATGATTCTAAGTAGTTCTCTATCATTATTCACATTTTAGTCTTTCACCTCTCTCTGCTGATTGCTATGGCTCCTAGCTCTTCTCTGCTTTGTGCAGCTAGCCCTTTCAAAGCCTGAAACATGTTTATAGACATGTTCACATATAGAGTTCATCTGTGCTACTTTGGACTTTATTCTGTTTGCAACAATAAACCACAGCAAGTTGTTAAAATATGGGAATGCATGGTTTGTGCTGCCAGATTAAACCATTATGTCACATTAGTTAATTCCATGCATATGACAGTTTTACAAAGTAAAGCTAACCACTGACTACCTCCTCCATGAATCACTTAAGCATGGACTCATCTGGGTACTGACACAGCTTTAAAATTTCAAGCAAGTGAAGCTAATGGGACAAATGACATTTTAAAATGCACTTTTAAACATCTCACTGAACAAAGGCTTGGGCCAGCTGTGCAGTGGCATGCAAGAAAGCTTGCTTCCTGACCAACACTGAAACAGAGCTTGCCAAAACTGAAGAAAAAACTCAAGGAAGATGGGAACACGTCGTATCTGGCGGGAATAATTTGGGCTACTCTCACATGAAAAAAGGGATGATGACAGGGAGCAAATTTACTAGTAACATACAGAGCTTCATTGGATGAAAATGGTGTATGATGGTCTATCAGCACCATGAGGCGACATCAGGAATTTTGTTTTTCATATCTTTCACCATAAAGAATCATTCTACAGGAAAGTGAAGAGACAAAATGTCAAATCCTGTCTTAAGTGGCAAAACTTGCTGCATTTCTGGGGTCAGGGAGCTGAGTTTTCTCCAGACCTTTAAACACATTTCAACAACTTTATTTGACTCCTATGATTACTTTTCTACAGCCTTAATATTTAGAGTGACAATGATGTTAGAGGTTTGTTTTTGTTAGCTAACTAGAAGTTGTGCTGAAAGTCTTTGAGAAAAGTTGCATTGTTTATATTGTGACAAATCCTATTTCAATTAATTCTGGGTGCATTTCACTTATCTGTCAAAATTATCAGCTCAGACTTCACAGTCTGTTCAACACTAGTGGGAATCACATTGACACTGTTTCCTGATGTTATTTCATCTCTGCTTCTCTACATCAGCTTATTTCCAAGAAACGAAGTTTCATTTAGAGTGTAAATGTTGACCTGAGACAGGCCTGGGTAAAACTTTTTTTTTTCATTTGGAACTGCTGATCTGTTGAACTCAATTTCCTGTAGGAAAAGGTTAGTTTCAACAACTATTTGTTTAATATCCAAATACAGGAAAAGACCATGCAGATAACTTTGAACTAAAGTTTTGTTTTAAACATTCTAATTGATTTTTACTGTTTATTTTTGCAAAATAGAAACACATCAAAACAATTAAGAGATATTTCACCATTGGTATTTCTGCTGAGATTTTGGGTTCCCATTCCAAATTAGGATGGGAAGATTTTCACATTCCTGTGGGACAGAAAAACAGTTTTTCTCCTCCCATTCTAGTCTCATGCAATCACTGAAGATTGGAGAGATTGTTCAATGAAGCATATTAAACGGAATGAGTTTATAGTGTTTACTTAGTAATGATTAAGTGGAGATATAAAAACTATTTGTAGGAAGGATAAAAACACAAATAAATGACTGAGGGTACTTGGAGGACTTGTAATTAATACCAGTGGGATGGCTTTAAGAAACTAAAAAATTAGTTTGATGATAATGCTAATGTTCCTTATTAACTTTTTAAATAGTTTCACATGAAGTATCTTGCCTGTCAGAGATTGTAAATAGTGAAACAAAGCGATGTAGTAGGACTTTCACATTGCTGAATCTGTTGACTACGTTTTCCTAGTTCTTGTTCAGCCACAGGGCAGTCCTGAAATGCAGCTGCCCTTTTACGGCTGCTAGGATGTTATTTTAAAATTTAACATGTTTCATTTCATAGTTACGGATTGGTGTATAATGAATTGCCTTGCTGACATTGCTGCAGCCCAATTTACTTGGAAAGTCTTTCCAGAGACTTTATAAATATCTGATTCTGATGTATCTGTTGAACAGTTAAGAAATTTTAGTAATGAAATGAACAGAGATGATAGATAGTTGGCGCTTCCAACTAAAAATGCTTTCTTTTGGAAAACGCGCTTAACTGGCCTGAAACTGTTTAGCAGAAATGTGCAGACCAGTTCACTTGAAAAGATCTCTCCAGCTGGAATGGCTGAGGAGTCACAACTGCTAAGCAAGGATGTGGAAAACAGAAGTCCTCTGCTCTCTGAATCGGATAGAGGGAGACTGAGCTGGAGTCTTTTACAGCTTCAGGGAATGTTCTGGCCACCTGAATGGTGCTTACTCATTTCAGATTTCTGAAAAAGATTGGATATACTTATAGACAGTTATTTAAAATAAAAAAATATAGATCACCAACTCTCTTCTCAAGCGAACATGGAGATCAGACCTCAAATCTGTGTGCAGTGTCAGCTGAAGTCATCGTTTTCAACAGTGCTGCCTGAGAGTACCAAGGCATCAGATGTTCCAGCAAATGCAGCATAGAAAAGTGAAAATGAATGTGCAAAATAAGCTGCTGACCTCTGAGGGCTGAGGGAAAGATCTACTTATTCTAAGGGAGAAAACCTGCCAAAACAACCAAGAAGATCAAAAGAAATTTAATCAATGAATCCCAGGAGGAAAAACTGAAATTATTAGCCAAACTTTTATAAAGTCTTTACGATGTGAAACTTCTTAGCTGAGCTCAGAAGTTTAGTCATTTTAAGGGAAGTTTTTGTGTCTGATCTCAAACTCAAGTGAACTACTTTTAATTCATTTGAGCTTTGGATTAGACATCTGTTCATAACAATTTTAGCAGAAGAAAATGCCAGATTTTAGATAGAAGTTATATTTCTTAGGTTGTCAGGATACAGCTAGAAGAATAACACTGTCAGCAGCATCTGATTTGCAGTAACTTCATGGCATATGTCTTTAACAAATTACCTGTTCAAGCTTTTTCACCATGACCTGGTAAAGGCCAAAACCTAGAACAATGTCTTGATATGACAAGCATAGAAACTCTTCTTCGTTGTCCAAGACTAAGTTTTAAAGGGAAAATGCATAATAAATGGTAGATTTTGGATTCTTAGACAAAATCTGAACTGGAAGAGCAGAAAGTCCTGTCAGTATTAATGCCAGAATAGATCTAACACAAGATCTAACACTCCTTCCACAACCCCCTCTGAAAAACCTTCTAAACACAGCAACATTAAATATCTTTCGCATCGAGCTGCTTCTAACCCAGGCCACCTTATGAGGAAAAATGAAATGGCAAGTGATGCAAACAATTTCCCCTCAAGATGACTCAGCTGATATACTGGAAAAAAACCACTCTTCTTGTAGTTTGTTCTCAGGGGTGGTGATGTTTTGCTGGTAGATTCTCTCTGACTCCTCAGAGAAATTATTGAAGCATTCATTTCCAACAAGTGTATTTCTGAGGTTGTCTTCTTGTGCTTTACGCTGGACTACTTGCTCTTTATTTAAAAAATTTGCATGAGCTCCAGAACAGCCATATTCTAAATGCTATCCTATCTATTCCTAGACTCAGCTGGAAATTACACATTTTCAAGTTAGGATTGTTCCCTTATGCTGATTTTTTGGCTTTACTGAAATGCCCCAGATTTTCATTATTTCACTTCTAACCTGCACTGCTATGAAGGGAAGAAGAATCAGGTACAGAAGGGTTTTGTAGTGATCAGGTCATCCTTGCTATGGCTATTGTTATCAGACAAATCACAGTAAATGATAATAGTTCCTATTATGTACTTTATAAAAATACACAAAATAATAGAAATTTAAAATGGATAACAATGGACTAAACACTATTTTAAAATGTATTTTAAATTATATTATTTTACTTATTAATGGCACAAAAAATATTTTCTTCCCACACCTCAATGACTCATTTTGCACACACCCTGGGGTGTGCACACCCCACTTCAGAGACCACTGGTCTAGCCCCCAGGTCACGTGAGTGTCCTTTGTTCCCTTTTCCTCTTCCCAGAAGAAATAAAGGAGATTTTTGTCCTCTTGTTTCTTTAATTTACTAAACTCTGAATTAATGATGCATTTTCTAGTGCTGAAAGTCTACATAATTCCTTGATTATACCAACAAATAATAATAACTGAATAAACATATTAAAAGCAGAATGAAATATTGCTATTAGCTTGAAATGGAAATACCTTATCTGTGAGAAAACTATTAGGACCCTGAGGACTCTAACATGTCCTAAGGCCCTGACCAGCCTCACCTGGGACCTCCAGCAGCACCCTCTCCTCATGGGCCCAGGAGCCTTATTTCAACTCACACGTGGGCCCTCGGGCCTCACTGAAGCTCTTTGTTAAATCACTCTTTCTTGTGATAAAGGTGAAAGTACTTGCTAGCTAAATTTATGATTTGTGTCATCCCTCCCAACCTTCCCCCAGACAGAGTAGTCCTTTTTCTGGAAAAAAAAAATGAAGTATTTCATCTCTTGAAGAATTATAATGTGGGCCAGCAGGCATTTTGTACTATATTTTCTCATAGTTATAAACTAAGATCTATTCAAAAGATCCAGCAGCATCTCCAGCACATTCCTATTTTCAGCCTTGAGCATCCAATAGACTGAATAGTAAGACAGGATCTATATAACAGCGAGGAAAAGGTGTTGTAGAGAATTACGTAAAAATGTCACGCAATTTCCAAATATCTTCTTTGGCTTCCTGAATGACTGGGAAATAAGACAAAGAAGCAGTTACTTATTTTCCCTTAATTGTCCTGCTTTGATTTTCTCAGGTGGGCCAAGTGGCCAACAGAAGCTTCTGTGCAAGGGATTCTTCTGCCCATCCTATCCCAGCTGACAGGCAATCCCAAAGCTACTTGGATTGCAAGGTGTGTAACCACCTCTGATGGTAAACTAAATAAATGTTATGCAATAGATGGGAAGAGTGGGAACTCCTCTAGGAAACCCTTTCGGGAGCCCTCAGCATTTCTGCTGCTGGCCCTATACAGCTCAGTCTTCAGAGAGCAATTATCGTCACTGCAAAATAATTTATAAAACAGTAACATGGACTTTTCCTGGGAGAAGCTTCTGCCTCTCATAAAGAGCTTTGAGTCTCATCTGAGCCTTTGCAAGCTCTTCATTAGTTACCTGCTACATAAACAGAAAACAATGGAAAAAAAGATGAATAGGCCCTCAAATAACTTCACACCATGTTGAGGGCAAAAGAGTGCATTGGGAGCTTCACTTCAGTCAGAAGGAAGGACTGCCTGATAGTAGTGCCAGCAGCTATTACGGGTTAGCTAACTGTTGCTGTTTAGGATCTGTCTCCCATGGGGGAAGGTGGGGGAAGGAGTAGGCTGCCCACCTCTCCAAGCTTCCTAATGTGGTTCCTTTTATGTGATCTGTCCTTGCTGGGCTGTGGTATGTTGAGGGGGAGCAGAAGCAGGGTTCCCAGCCCACTCCTGCCACCTTTTCTTTTACATCTCTTAATTCCTTACTTCTGGCCAGTACACTGAAAAATACTAATAACAATAATAAAATAACAACAGCAACAACTCACAAGCATAGAGTCTGCATGGAACAGTAAAGTGTTCACCATGGCTATTGCACTAGAAAGAGTATTTCATAGCTGCTTCTTGGTCCATTTAATTAATTCCAGGCAGATCTTCTGCCTGCTCCATAGAAGTACAGCCCTTGACCTACTGAATCAAACTAGTAATCATTTTGCATGGGGCCTCCCATTCAACTGTGCCAAGAGCCAGAGTGCTTCAACAGTTGGCAGAAATAAGCTGTCTTGCTCAGGGGTAAGTTTCTGCCAAATCCCAGGCAGAGCTGGCTTTGTATCTTTTGTAAAAATACTATTGAGGGTTGAGTTTTGAAAGGGTGTTGGGTGCATGATCCATTCAAATACTTCTCAAAATCCCATTAGACACTTGCTGGGCATCCCTAACCATTTAAATGGCTTTTGAAAATCTGCCCATAAATAGTTTAGAAGCTTGCAAGAGCTTTGAAAATAGAAGTTATGCAGTAGTCCAAATTTTTGGTGGAATTAAGCTGTTTAGCCAGATTTTCAGAAATATACGTATGCCTGGGTAGGCTTTGAAGATTTAAAGCTAGACTGCTAAATTATATATGGTAATGGGACCATAGTCTGTAGGGTGTTGTTTGTTACTTTACAACCTTCCCAAAACTCTGAAAAAATCCAGGCCAATGTAACTCTAAGTGTTCTCTTCTCTATGAATGTCCAGATTTTAATCTTTAATTAAGAGTAAGTAATTTTGGGTAGTATTTGTACAGAAGCTCTTAACTTAAAAGGCTTTATGCATATCTTATATTAGAATGCATATAATAATTATATTCTATAAATACAATGTATTTATAAACGCACATAAATATTATATAGAATAACTGATAAAATATAACACAAATTAACATTAAAATAATTATGTATGAACTTTCACAGCGACTTTCTCTTTGAGAAGTATTTCCTTCACTAAATGGCCAATGGACTAATAATACTAACTAGTAACTTGATTACTGAATATAGCTAGGTACAATGCCATGAACAACGTATGGACATTGGATAAATAAAAATATAAATATGCACACAATCATTTTGGTATATGAAGCTTTGATCAAATTGGTCATAAGATCACATTAACGTTATCTTGACATGAACAGATGACATTGTACTTGGAATTGTTATTGAAGTCATGAAGGATTATAACTCATTGTCTATATTTGTTTTATTTTCATGTTTTCAATTTGGAGCCTAGCAGGATGTTTACATGACTTGCTCTTCTTTATGGTATGTATTTTGAAATCCGTGATTACAAAATAAATAAAGTACGAACAAGTCATTATTGTATCTGGAAAGGGATGAGACTCTGCACACATAAGAAAAGCACAATAAGAACAGCTGAGCTAATGCAAATTGTGGCTCCTAAAGACTGATGAACCTTTCCTTTCTTCCAAAATACCTCCCTAGAACCTGCCAGTGGTGCTTTTACTGCACACACTCAAAAAATAGCCACTGATTTTTATTTTTTTTTCTGCCTAGCTAATAATTTATGGGGAAGAGGGCACTGATATCAGTTTTCATATGTTTTCTCCAAGTAAATATTTCAATATTAGCTAAAGATTTGGATATTTGCATAAGGCTTTGAATGTTTCCAGCATCCCTTTGGTATCCATCATATGCAGGGCCCTAAATCTGCACTGGTTGCATGTTCTTTGTCTACATCTTCCTAGAAAGTGTGCAGATCCCCTGCAGAATGGCACCAATTAAGTTCCCTGTCTCCTGCAGGTCTGAATGTGTCTGACTAGGTCTGAATGTGGCCAGTGCTCAGTGCTGACAAATCCTGCAGGGCAGACTGCAGCCCTGCTTCCATCTCATGTCTGAGCAGTGGAATTTTGGCTTTACCTCTTGAGTTTTACTCTTTGATTGATAGGGGTCTACAAGAAAAATTTTGGCATTCCGTATCTTTCTGTGTCTCAGATGCTGGGCTGGATGTGGAACTGAGCCCCTAAGCAGGCTGCTGTCATGCTTGCCCTGAAGGTCCTTCTGCTCTCCATTAGTGTTGGCTTCTCTTGCTCCTTCTGTTATGAGGGTCCTCCATCTCAGCATGGCCCTGCACCACCATCTCGACAGACCAGAGGGTGGATTGACAGGAACCTTGTGAAATTCAGCAGGGACACATGGCAAGTCCTACCCCTTGCATGCACAAACCCTTCTCAATACCACAGGATGGAGACTGTCTGCAGCTCTGGAGCAACTCTGTGGAAAATGCCCTGAAGGGTCTCCAGGATAGAAGGGGCTGGAAGACTTTCCCTGCGAAGAGAGGCTGAGGGACCAAGACTGGTTCAGCCCAGGGAAGACACAGCTTCAAGGGATATGACAGCAGCCCCCCCAGGGCCCATGAGGATGTCATGGACTACATGGGACCAGGCTTTTCATGGTAGTACAGGGCAGGAGAATGTGAGACAATAGGCATAAGTTGAAAGAAGAGAGCTTCAGAGTGGATATAAAGAAAGTTTTCTCCAAGAGGAGAAAGAGGCAGTGGAGCAGGTTGCCTAGAGAGGCTGCACAGTTTCTGTTCTTGGAGGTTCTCCAAATGTGACTGGACAGAGCCTGAAGCAACCCAATCTGATCTCAGAGATGAGTCTGCTGTGAGCAGGAGAGTGGACGTGAGACCTTTCTAACCCGAAATGCTCTGTCATCATATGATCTCTTATTGCTGCCTTGTTTGGGGAAGTGGACCCTTGTAATAAGTGTTAGAGGAATGTCATGCCTCTAAATGTTAAAAGTTTGGGAATTATATCAACTTCAGAAAGGAGAAAGGAAAGACTAAATATTGGGGTGCTGAAAGGGGGTGCTAGGGTTGGGGAATGAACAAACAATCAATGAAAAAGGATAGGGACACATGGACAAGGAGAAAGTAAATGGAGATGATGTGGGTCCCCTCCGGAATGAAATGGGTGACCTGGTTACCCAGGATATGGAGAAGGCTGAGGTACTCAATGACTTCTTTGCCTCAGTCTTCACTGGCAAATGCTTGAGCCACACTGCCCAGGTCACAGAAGGCAGGGACTGGGAAAATGCAGAACCGCCCACTGCAGGAGAAGATCAGGTTCGAGAATATCTAAGGAACCTGAAGATGCACAAGTCCACAGGACCTGATGAGTTGTATCCGTGGGTCTTGAGGGAACTGGCGGATGAAGTGGCCAGGCCACTCTCCATCATATTCGAGAAGTCCTGGCAGTCCAGCGAAGTTCCCGCTGACTGGAAGAGGGGGAACATAGCCCCCATTTTTAAGAAGGGAAAAAAGGAAGACCCAGGGAACTACAGGCCGGTCAGTCTCACCTCCATGCCTGGCAAGATCATGGAGCAGACCCTCCTGGAGACTATGCTCAGGCACATGGAAAATAAGGAGGTGATTGGTGACAGCCAACATGGCTTCACTAGGGCCAAATCATGCCTGACAAACTTGGTGGCCTTCTATGATGGGGTTACAGCGTCGGTGGATAAGGGAAGGGCAACTGACATCATCTACCTGGACTTGTGCAAGGCATTCGACACTGTCCCGCACAACATCCTTGTCTCTAAATTGGAGAGACATGGATTCGATGGATGGACCACTCAGTGGATAAGGAATTGGCTGGACGGTCGCACTCAAAGAGTTGTGGTCAACGGCTCAATGTCCAAGTGGAGAACGGTGATGAGTGGTGTTCCTCAGGGGTCGGTACTGGGACCGGCACTGTTCAACAACTTTGTCAGCGACATGGACAGTGGGATCGAGTGCACCCTCAGCAAGTTTGCCGACGACACCAAGCTGTGTGGTGTGGTCGACACACTGGAGGGAAGGGATGCCATCCAGAGGGACCTTGACAGGCTGGAGAGGTGGGCCCGTGCGAACCGCATGAAGTTCAACACGGCCAAGTGCAAGGTCCTGCACGTGGGTCGGCGCAATCCCAAGCACGACTACAGGCTGGGCGAGGAATGGATTGAAAGCAGCCCTGAGGAGAAGGATTTGGGGTTATTGATTGATGAGAAGCTCAACAGGAGCCGGCAGTGTGCGCTTGCAGCCCAGAAAGCCAACCGTGTCCTGGGCTGCATCAAAAGAGGCGTGACCAGCAGGCCGAGGGAGGTGATCCTGCCCCTCTACTCCACTCTTGTGAGACCCCACCTGGAGTACTGCGTCCAGCTCTGGGGGCCCCATTACAAGAGAGACATGGAGTTGTTGGAGAGAGTCCAGAGGAGGGCCACGAAGCTGATCAGAGGGCTGGAGCACCTCTCCTATGAGGACAGGCTGAGAGAGTGGGGATTGTTCAGCCTGGAGAAAAGGTGGCTCCGGGGAGATCTAATTGCGGCTTACCAGTATCTGAAGGGAGCCTACAGGAAAGCTGGTGAGGGACTGTGTATCAGGGAGTGTAGTGACAGGACAAGGGGTAATGGGTTTAAGCTGAAGGAGGGTCGATTTAGATTAGATGTTAGAAAGAAATTCTTTACTGTTAGAGTGGTGAGGTACTGGAACAGGTTGCCCAGAGAGGTTGTGGATGCCCCATCCCTGGAAATGTTTAAGACCAGGTTGGATGAGGCTTTGGGCAATGTGGTCTAGTGGAGGGTGTCCTTGCCCGCAGCAGGGGGTTTGGAACTAGATGATCTTTAAAGGTCCCTTCCAACCCAAACCATTCTATGATTCTATGATTCTATGATTCTATGATTCTATGATAAGAGGTGGCATGGGGAAATGAGTGGAGTGAGATGGGAAGCAAATCAGTTCAGGGAGACAGAAGTCTGTAGCTAATGGGAACAGGAAGATGCTAGGCATTGTGAAACACTTCATATTTCAGAGATGAGAGCTTCACTATCAGTTTGTCTTGGAGATTTTCTTTTCCTGAATATGTATGGTAAAAGTGCTCTATAGATGTCACTTGCAAGATCCACAGTCTCTGTTAATTCCTAATTTTGTCTATTCTTATGGAAAAAATAGCACTATTGCTTTCGGATTTTTATTTCAGGGCTACGGGAACCACCATCCCAACTATTAATAATGAATGGTAATATCTCTTGCTCAGAAAGCCTGGTAGAGTTCCCAGCTTTGTTGTTATCCCAGGGTTGTATTGTCTTGCAAAAGGACAAGACTGTGTACAATACGTTATCTCTGAAAGCACAGTCTGGGAATGTGAAACAACGGACACTGGGTTTTGTTTAATCTTTAAACATTAGAAAAAGAAAAAAAATGTGCTTTGTATTTTAAATATCACTGTTTATATTAATATATTTACATTAAAACAATGGGAGTGGATATTGCTTTGTGAAAGCATCTGATATAAACATTAGCGTAGGGTTATTCATGTGACTGGATAAGTAAACCTGGCACACAAACCTTGTGGGAAGCTACCTGTTCAAGGACCAGGTTTGTATTCTGTCTCTCCTTCCTGATGGTGCTTATCCACATAATCAATGAGGTTTAGTGGTGGTGTAAAGTACCTCTTAGTTTTGAATAACTGTGAAGAAATCTGGCCTTTACTCAAATTGCATTGAGTTCTTCTACCTTAAATAGCAATCCTGATTCAAAAGTCTAGGCTAAAATAAAGAATAGTTGGATTTTAAACTCTCCAGCTACTTCACTTTTGTTTCTCAGGAATTTTATTATATCACTATTTTCAGTGGTGTTGACATCTGCCATTCATATTATTTCATCATGATATACCATTATTATTAAGGAAACACAACACTGAAAATGAACAGATAAGGCCTTGTGTAAGAGCTATTAGCAATGACCCCTGAAGCAGACAGAAGAAAACACTTAAGGGTGACCCAATATTTCTTTGAGAATTTTAAAAACATACCATTTAAAAAACTGAAGATATATTTTGGCTATTTAGGAATAACTTCTTTTGTGATAAATTGCTTGGCTTCTGCTCTATGGGGAGGGGACTTCTCTAGTTTGTTCTTCGCATGACTTCTACTGAGTTAAAAAAGTCCTCGACAAAGGCATTATTCTTTATTGAGTGTTTCTGAGTAGCCTACTTTAACACTTTAACCTTGTTTCAAGTGCTGAAATTTTTAACTGTAGGAGAGAAAGATATCAACTACATGTTATTAAACACATACAATCTTCTATTATCCTGCATAACTTTGCGGATTTGAAAAGGAAGTTAAAACACTCTTTGTTTTTAAATTTTGCATAAGATAAAGCTCCTAATACTAAGAGCAGTTCTAGAAACACCAGGTAAATAATACTATAAAGCACCTTATTGTATATGACTATACCTCATTAAAGATGACGTTCTACAAAAATACGCACTTGGGCCTCCTCTCACACAGCTGAGCAGGTGTATCTGTGATGAGACACTGGACCCAACAGCTCGGTGTATGCTCTCCTCGTAATGTGTCATCCTCCACTGCAAGGGAGCTGCTTTCCCCCTCACAGCTCGCAATCAGGCTTTCTATCTCCAATGGCGGCACCAGCCTCTTCTGCAGCCGGCATGGGAAGTATCTTGTGATGCGTGCTATTGCACACTGTGCCAAATGGTGCCCATAAGATCAGGCCACCACACTATTACAGCAGTGCCACTATTCACATTATTTGCCTTTTGCATCCCAGTATAGTCCTGCCCAACTCTGCTCTGTTTTCCCACCTCGTCCCATTGAGACCTCTGCCTCAAGATCTCAATTACCTTTCTGTGTCAGCAGTAGAAATTGACTTCCTCCCCCACACACACCCCATGCTCCTCTCTCTCTGCAGCAAAGTGGCAAAGCATGCTAAAAATTCTGTTAAAGTCCTATAAAATTTTCCTGTGAATGTTTCGGTTATAATTCTGGCCAAAGTAATCAGGAATTTGAGGGATCTTTAAAATGACAGAGCTAACTTCTAGTCAGAATTCTGTATACTTAGCTTTCCCATTAGCTTTATAACTTATAAAGAAAGCTTAAAAGTTTTTTGAAGGAAATCTGTATTTGGGTGGCAAAGAAAGAGACTCAAATGATCAATTCTACTGAAAATTGGGATACCAATTCAGGAGCTAAGGCACCTAAGGCATTTAAGTTGAAGAAAGCTTGAAAGAAGACTCAATGTTAATTCTTCTAAAGAGCATTATTATTACGAGATTTAATCTATTAATAAGATCTAATTCACTTTGTTTGATGTGCAATTTTAAGTGTTGTTCATAATTTAGAGAAATGTCTTTGTTTTAGTATTTTTTTTAAATATTGATGCATTAAAGACAATAGCATATATGGAAGAAGAAAACTTCATGTGCCTTACGTCTATATGTATAAGCCAACAAACACTGAATTTCTGATTTCTCAGAAAGCTTGACAGAAATATATTCCCATTTCATATTATCCTTTAGTTAAGTAATGCCATATTGAACACAAAGTCAAAATACTCTTCTCCAAGCTAATCATAAGTAATTATCTCCTAGCACATAATTGTTGTTTCTGGAAGTTCTGTTACATAAACAACTAAATGTGGACTATGTGGGAACATTTCGAATTGCAACATACTAGTTTTGCCATGATCTCTGAAGTGTCCACATTTTTTTGACCCTTTCTTTGGTGGTCCCTCTAGGTTATGAAGGTGCTCTGTGCCTTCATGATGGCATAGACTCATCCTGAACGCCAGATAAATGATTTAAAACAATTTACAGTTGCGTGTAATTGCCCCCTTAAAACTTCAGCATTTGTGTGAGTTATGCCCTTTAGGGCTTGTTCAAAACTGCTCAAAAATAGTGTCTGAGGATACAGAGAGGAGCCAGGACTTCTGTCCTGAGCATGAAAATCTCCAGGTCATCCTTGGTTTATGTGAGGTCAGTCAGGAAAATAGCTGCTGACATTCATTTTTATAGGTGCTGACTTAAACTTCTTGCAGATGGCCTCTCCTGTCCCACAGCCTGCCTTCCTGCCCACAAAGCCCAGGCATTCCTGGGCACAGGATTCACACAACCAGTAAAGGCTTATAAATAGCATTCTCTCTTCATCCACTGTGTGCTACTGTCCACTCGCTTTTTTCCCCTCTGCAGGTATGAAAGTGCTTGCAAAAAGCACCATTTGCATCCAACTGAATACTCATTTTGCAACAGCACTAAAAGATCTACAATTTATTCCACAGACTGGCTATAGTTAAATATTTGTATATAGCTTAAATGCTGGATCTGATATCTTCTCTGTTACTGAGTTGTAAAAGACTCCATTTGCAGCTTTTCCACCACAACTCTTTTGTTTATTAAGTCTCCAGACCCCATCAGGTGTGTTCTGTCAAGCCAAGTAAAGCCTGATGTTTTCTTTAGAAGTTGTAATAACAGAGACTGCTTAATGCCAAATGGGTATATCTGAACACATAAAATGTCACTCCAGTGCATCGGAACTCATCTGTGATCAATAAATAGAACTGTCAAGAAGTTTCCAATTCAGGTCATTTTTTTGAGAACCGAGTCTATAAGAAACATGCTGTTTTTCAAGAAATAACAGCATCATTTCCCAGATCTAAATTTCCCTTTTGGGTTAGAAATGATCTTTGGGGAATATCATGAGCTATTCATAGTAAGCAATACATGAACTCTTATGAAAACCCAACCTCCAGCTGCAAACTACTGTATTTTTGAGTGTGCCATATTTGACACACTTCTCACAACTATTGTTCCTTGAAGAGAAGTATTCAGATAATCTGCATCCTTGAACTGTGATTAGACATGTGGTGATCACCCTGCTAAGTTTGTTCTGCTGCTCCTTTCTTGGTAGTCTTTTCACATCTCACCTGTCCCCTTCAGTAAGCTGGAAAGGTACTTGTATGGCCATTATAGGAAACATGAGTAAGCTAGAGAAGGAACTAGAAAAGAAAATTTATTCTTCAACTAGATCAGCTGCCCATACGACTGACCATGTAGCCACCCTAACAGCTCAGCCAGAACAACGAAGAGACTATGGAAGAGAAAGCAGCCTCTGATAAGGAAGATGCAATTTATGCAGGAACTCCTGTAAAAGTATCATGTATCTTATCATGTAAAAGCTCATGTAGCTTAGGCCTCAAATAACACGAACCCTCCATTTAAGACATTTGGCATATGCAAGAAACTGTAAATAGGTTCAGAAGTACAGTGGAACAAGCACACTAGTTTTCAAGGAGACCTGGTGAGAAGACTTGTTTGAATTACAGTAGTGCTTTGTAAGCTGTGATTACCACCCCAGCTTTTGGCTTTGCTGGACTGTGTCATTCATTCCTGTTAACACAACAGTCAGTATTCACTTAACAGTAATAACCACTTAACAGAAACAAAATGATATTTTATTTGCCCTTTGAACATGCAGTTGCAGCTGTGTAATATACTGTGTCCTTTCATTTGTTTATCAACAGTTAAGGATTAAAGTTATGTTTTGTTTTTACTTTTGCCGTGGCTTTGTGCAGGAATGATGATCAGACAAACTGTGAGCTGAGTGATGATGACTCAAGCGTCTAGTAGAAAAGTTTATGGGAAACAAAGCTAGGGGAAAAAGCCACCAGAGGAATCCAGAGAAGTTTCTTATGATGATAAAACTAGGGAAAATCTGCATATTTAGTTTTTTGAAAAATCAAATACATACATATATATGTATGTATGAGTATGTGCATGTGTGTGCATTTATGAAGAACATTCAGGCTGCAAATATGCAAAATATGATACCTGTTGAGATGTGTTCATTTCATAGGAAGTACGCAGCTTGCTTTTGTAAGTCAAACACAATGAGATTTGTGTGAAGCAAACAGTACTCTCAACAAATCTAGGTAACAAGAACGTACATTTCGATAATAAATCCACCACCTAAAATTGGTAAGTAGAAACAATAAATCCACATTTTGATGAGCAAAGGCAAATCATACCCAGAGACTGCCTATTCCCTGTCTTTATGATTGCAGAAGTTTGTTATGTTACTAGGTTTTTCCTTTTCACCTTGCAGAAACTACTTCAGGGCATCACTTGCTGTTCTCAAGGCACAAGAAACTACCCTGGCACTTACCTGAATTCAGAAGAATTAGCTGAAGAATTAACTGAACAATTATTTGAAGAATTAGAGAGATTGGGGAGGGAGGGAAGAAAAGGAGGTAGAAAAACAATATGTTTTCAGAGGTTGACTGATTTGAAGGAGTGACTTTGTGACAGATGCTAGAGGAGCAGGGAAAGAGATGATGCTGTACTACAAAGAGATGATGGCTAAGAAGAAAGAAAAAATAGGAGCAATAGGGAAACACAGCAAATACTTCCTTAGGGGTCATGGAATTGCTCCAAGGGCACTGCTTTAACTCTCTGACCTCTACAAAACTTAGCTGTGCTATTAGCCCACAGTAGAAGTTTTTCCTCTCTTTTAAGTGTAACAGATTGGATTTCAAGTGCAATCACTATGTTTGCATGCTTTTTTGGCAGTGGCTTATTAACACCTACTCAGTTTTAATGCCTATAAAGTACAAATTGCCCTTTTGCTCAGGTTGTTTCCCCCTTTTCCCTGAAGTGTTGCCAATTTTTAGGAGTGGAGAACTGTGCTAACAGTTTATAATAATTAAAATCAAGCAAACTCCAGCCAGTATGCAACATCTAATTAGCAAATATTTGAAGTTCTAACCTCCTCCATTGACTGTGGTAGCCAGAAAACCCTCCAGTGCTCTCTCCAGAACCTCACTTGTCCATACAGTGTAATAGGCTCTGCAGGGAATGTGGAGTGATATGAACGAAAGATAGGGTCTAGCGACCACAGATGTGGTCAATATGGTGTTGGTTGCTCCCTCTTTCACATGCACTGATTTTTTATACAGGTGTTAAAAATGAACACCATTTTCACAGTGGATCAAAATCATTCCACTTAACTTCAGGGACCTAACTGGAGCACTTACATGAAGTGTGTAATTTCCTGATTCAAGTGGTCAGTTTGGTACTTCGGGGGCAAACCTTTGTGCAAAAACTCGAGGAAACAGCTTGGTTTCAGTTTGCTGCAGTTCTCTGTGCATGGTATGGGACGCTCTGCCATTGTGGTGGTGCTGAAGACTCTGAGGAAGTGTAAGATCTTAGACTAATAATGGGTCCAGACACAAATACATGTAACAGATAAAGACTGGGAAACTTTCAGCCTGTAATTATGATATAAACACTACTTCCTAACATAATTATCTGGGTAATTTGAGCTCACATACACTAAGGCTTAGAATAATCTAAGTAATCATCTATTTTCTTTCATCTCTTGTTTTCTGTATAAATGCATCCTTCCTTCCCTGCCTTAGTGTCATCAATCTGGGGACTCTCCCTGCCTGCAGTCATCCCTACATGATGGCGTGCTAAGCAAAAATAACTGAAGAAAGAAGCAATGTCTGTAGGACAGCAATATGTCTAAAAGAATACTTATATTCTAGAAGGGCAACATTTCTCCCTCAGCCTCACAGTACTTTAATTTCCAACTTTATCTTCAAACTTCTACTATTCCCTACGTATCCTAAATATTAATGGGACAGCACCATTATACTGCTTACCTGGTCAGAGAAAACAAGGTCACTTTGATGTCATCCTTCAGGCACTATTTTGTGTCTTTCACCTACATCCAGCTACCAGTTCTTCATGAAGCTTACTATCAGAGCTGCTACCTGTCTGTCAAATTGTCTGACAATGGCCTACGGTTTCAAATGTTTTCAGTGAGGCTGATGGGTACTCAAAAGACTTAAGAAACAATTTTATTACAACACCAAGATGACGGAAATATTTACCTATTTCAGACATAAAACAGTCCAGCAATGTATTACACTGTAATAAATTTTTTACAACTTCTAGAGACATAAACGCCACATCTAATCACTAGAGAATAGCAATCCTTCAAACAGAACTGAAATGTTTCTTGAAAGAAGCATTTGAACACTGGAAAGGCACTATGTTTTTCAACTACAAAACATGTTTTTCAACTGAAAAACATTCACTCAAAAGTCAAAGACCTCACTACTATCAACAACAAAACCTCACAAAATTTCACAATTAAGGAAAATATTAATATTGATGGCAAGTCTATCTTTGTGCGTGTACATCTGCCTTTTGTATAGCCCCAGATATATCTTATGCCTCATTTTTTATCCTACAGTATGCTCACTACCTTACAGCATCCTCAGAAGTCACTAAACAACACTGTGAGAAATTCTCAAGGTCTGGTACAGAAATCACAGTAACAAATTAATTTTTAAAATTACTCATGCTAGTATTTCTAAATGAATCACCTACATATATCTTGCATATGCAAAGTTACATTTTAGTAGCACAATAGATACATGTGTGTATCTTGAACAAGTGGATCTAATGGTAACTTTTAAGCTTCACACTTGGAGTACTACCTAAACTGTGATTGGGAAATACTCCCAGATTCGACAGCAAGAAAAAAATCTGGGAAAACAAATTAATGAAGACTACCCTGCAAGAACTGTCAGCTGTCTATTCAGTTTTGATAAAGATGCTTCTCTAAATAGTCTAAAATGCTAAAAATTTCAGGCTGGTCTAGAAATCTCCAAGATTTCCAGGAGTAAATACCTTATATTGTGCTGAAACTGAGGAGATAAAAAGAAGACGTGGTTGAAGATCAAGAAAAGAGCAGAACTTAAAGATTTGCTATTAAGTTTGTTTGTAAAAAATGGGAAAACTCTGAGGAGTACAGGAGAGCCTCACACTACAGCAAAACCCTGATGGTTTGTGCCTCTTACTGCTGCTATGTGAGCCATGATGTAGATTTGAGATTGGGCCAAACTTTTGCTAACAAATCATATGAAACTTGCCTGCTTTTAGGTCTCTTAACAAGTTTAACTGTGATTGTTAAAAGGGTTGTCAGGCTTCATGAATGTTTTGAATTAACTTGGGCCCACTTTGCTGAAAATCACATGAAATTAATTATTTTTAAAGTTTTGGTTGCAAAGCAAAAAAAAAGCTTTGGCTTTCTAGGCTGACTTTGCTCTGACTTTTTATTCACTGGAGCATGAATCTCTAGGTGGGGACTGATATGAATTCAAACCACAGATACTGTTCAGGAACATCTGTGGAGTGAAAGAGATAGGTACTAGTCTTCCTGGTTTTCTCTGTTGCTGATACATAACACATTTGGGTCTCTGCATGATGTGTGTAGGCCCATCTGCAAAGAACTGGAGAGGAAAATTACCTACCCACCTGCTTTTAGGATTCAGGAATCAGAGAGGTAGGGGTAATGCAAATAGACGCTTAAGACATATGCTTCTTATTTGTTAATTAAACCCAGCTGATTTATATACCAAAAGGAAAAGAAGGAAAGGAATAAAAATCCTTTCAAAGAAGATAAGTAGGCTGAGCAGCCTAGAACTTGAATTTGAAAAGATTTGACCAGAGCTCATTATAAAGAGAAAAAACTTGGGTTTAGAATTGTTTGCTTTACTAAGTTACTTGAGAAACACTTAGTATGTTATTCTAGTGATATTAGGGATTGCTAACACATCAGGATGGTTGCCTTGAATGTAATAAGACTGGATGCTAATGCTGCATCTTATTTTCTTTCCATCTTCTATCCTTTTTCTAAATTGAGAAGCTCTCCCAGCTTCTTGCACAAAACAATTAGCAGCTGTTGCCAACCTCAGTTCTTCATCTCCAATTTCCTCATCTCTTGTCAAAAGAGAAAGAAGATGAATTTGTTCATTTTTAGCTGAATACTTGGAAGCATTCTTGCAGGAATAGCTGACCTTCCCTTTTCTTTCTTTTAATCCACAATCTACAATAACTTGTGACTTTCCTGAGTGTCTTACTGAAGTAATTTCCATCTTTCTCTGTCTACTGCAACCAAAATGTTTAAGCTTATGCTTCCCAATTTCTCTCCCTTTCCCTAGTAGTTTTATATATATCTGTATGTATTTCTTTCACCAAGTATACAAAAGTCTTCCACTAGTTCTCAAAAAGGCTTCATTTTCACCTCCTTCCATAGGCGGTACCCATTTCTCAAAGTTTGTACCAGGAAGATGTGATAGAATAAAGCTGTTCATAATATGGAGCTTCACGTACTTCAGGGAACGTTTCTTTCACTTTCTTCAAGGAACATTTCATTTGCTCTGAATTTGAAAAGGAAAACGTGGCTGCCAGTTGTTTCTAGTCTTTCGGATTCTATTAAACCTCTTCACCAGTATACTCTATTTAAAAGCTGAACTGATCTACTTATTCTAGAGTTAGACTGATTATCATAGATGATAACAGGATTGAACCAAATACTAACTCATTCTTTATTCATGACAGTTCATATTGCTTACTAATTGTTACTTGGCCCTAATTTAGTCTCACTAAATCTGCAGGGATTGCTTTTGCTTATAACAGGAAGAAATTGACTTTGCTGATGACAGAAATAATGCTGTGCTGTTTGTGATATGAAGAATAGTGTAATAAGTTAGGATGAACTCTGAGCATTTTTAGAATCCACCTAATAAAGGAAAAAAGAATGACAGAATTATGAGCTGAGGAAAAATATATCCGTCATTTTACCTCATAGAAGAACTAGAAGCAAAGTGATACTGTGAATGGGAAAAAACCCCAAACGGCTGTTCATGATCAGAACAAGCTCTTAAACATAAAGAAGTAGATTTCTTAGATGGTATTGTATGACGTTTTAAATATTTGCATTGATTTAGAATCTGTGCTTGATTTTTCAGAGTGTTTGGGTATAGAGGAGGGAAAAAATTAGGTATTTCTGGACAGTGAAAAAACTGGGTAATTTTGGTGCTACCAAAAAGACAGGAGAGTGTGTTGATACTGCTACTATGAAGCAGAGGTACTTGCAAGGCACTGAAAGGAATTAACTTGGATCCAACAGGACTTAGCTAAAGCACAGTTGCCAAGGATTATATCCAGAGGACCTGTTCAGTGATTGTGCTTTCTGGCTCTTTGGCTTTGGAAAGTCCCACTAACTTCAGCAAAGCACCAGATTTGAGCTAACAAGCCCTCATAGAGAGCACAGAATGGCGCAGAGACACCGAGTAGCTGTGCTCACACAATGCCCAGCTGCCAATGTACTAAACACTGCTAGATCCAAACATTGTGTGAGGAGCTGCTGCTGGTGCAGGGCAGAAGGGATGAAAAGCATCTCCCTCTTCTGCACTTCTCGAGTGCACATGGTCCCATGTTCCTTGTTCCAAGTGCCAGACTCAGCAGGCTGCGGCTGCTCAGTGTAGGCTCTGCTCCATGTGATACATCCATACCACTGTCTGAACCGAGGCTCGCCCTGCAGCCATGTGCCGGTGTTCACACTGTGCTGACTGTGTCTCATGCTGGCTCCAGACCCATAATGCATGTCATCTTTGGGTGTGCACTGTGATGGATATTTCAGGTTATAAGTACGTTTCACCTATAAGCGCTTCTTTTCACTGTATGTGCATGGCATGTGTTTTAGCTGAAGTCTTCCATGGCAGCTCTCTGCCTCAAATTACCTTCTTCTGACAATGGGATGATAGGAATTCAATTCCATTGCCTATCTGTTTCTGAAATTGAGATTGGACTAAAACGAGCCTTGTTTTGCCACGTGGAAAAGGATAATCATTCTGAGAATTTCTATAGCCTAAGTGACTTGGAGTAGGAACTTGAACTTTGGCAGTAAGCTCATATTATCCCGGTGTAGCTGTTAATAATCTGTCCAGCTTGGCTAAAGTATACCTATCTGAGAAATACCAGTTTGCAAGTGCAGAGTTATGCCTGTGTGCAATGCAAGTGTTCCAGCCTCCTGTGGTGCTTCTGTAGCCGTCATGGAGCATATCTGCTCTTCAACCCAACTTAATCTGCAGCTAGCCTGGGCTTCAGGGTCTTGGTAGTACTTTCCTTGCAAATGTTTTTTCCAGTTGTTGGAGACCTCCTGACATGATGGAACTGCTTCTCCATGCTGTCATGGTTTCTTGTGGACAGAGGTGAGGACTATCAGAGGAGGTTAGACGATCTCATGCAGACATGGTAGAGTTTAAAAATAAAAAAAAAAATAAGAACACAGAAGAGGAACAATGGAGATGAAAGAGTTGGGGATAGAGAAGCTAAGAAGATCAAAAGACAGGGCAGGGATCCCTGGTGATAACAGCAAGAGATAGACTCTGATTGTAAGGAAGGAGTAATTAGAGGAAGAAATGGAAGAATCTGAGAGAGGGTGGAGGTGTCTGAAATCATCACAGTGTTAGTATGTGGAAATGAAGTCAAGAACTGCACATCCTAATATTTTTTTTTTCTGTCTGCTGTGAGACCTCCCAGAAAATCAAATGCTTTGCCCAACACCAGGGGTCATCCACCCCCCTTTACACATAAATTGCAGAGAGAAAGCTGAAATATTAAGACAGATCAGGCCACTCTGAATGCCGCACAGTACACTTATTTTTAGAGGAGAGCTTGTGTGGAACTGACATGTGTGAAGGCTCAGCACTTCTGAAGACCAGAAATGTCAAAGGGGGAACCTGGAGGATAAAGAGCTATCACCCAGTGACCAAGTTCGGAAGAGTACAGTGAAAGTGGCTAGCTTGGTGCTTGCTGGAAATTGGGGACAGAATTTCTGAACTGCTTTAAATATGAGATTATTCTGAGTCCTATCACACGTCTCCCTGGTTTTAACACCCCCATCAAACACATCACCAGTTAGCAGAAACAGGTTCATCCACCCTATAGCCCAGACTTACTCCTAGAGCAAGAAACAGGCTGTCTTGTAGGAAACTAAATCTGGCAGTTTTTCACTTGAATTTGCAATATCTTTTAAGATAGTTGTCACTGAATATAATACTAAATATTTATGTAATTGCAGTAATGTATGTTTGTGTTCTTAAACACAGCGGAATGAATGAAGTATGACTCTTCTGCAGGTGTGCATGTCATATCCTCCTTGTCATTTTATAGTTTGGGATCCAAATTCCCATGTCAGAAATTTTGCTCATAGCTTTTAGTAGTTAGTGTTATTGCTTCCTTTGTGGGTCATTAAAGTGAAATAGGAGGATGCATGTGTAACTATGCTTTCATATTTCTAGAATTAATGATGTTTGAGAGGAAAAAAATATTTTACAAGCATGGAACTGTTCCAGAAAGAATATATTCTTTTGTGTGCTAACAATCTACTATTCATTACACACTACGTGGATGAAATGATGTAGAGTAAAATGCTTTTGGGGAACTGAAATAGCTTCCACTTACAGAGAAGACCACATTTCAAAGCAATCATGGCATTTGATCTGGAGGAAACAAGTGTACTATGTCGGTACTAAAGATAAATACATATAGATATTTTATATACATACAAACACATATGCACAAATGTAGATATTTATAGATTCTCACTCTCAATTTGTAAAATCTCCTGTGTAAATCTCTGATAGGTTTGAAGTATAGCAGCTTCTTCTTGGATATGCAATATCATAAAAGAAAGTGTTTTAAGATGTCATTTCAATGTTATATTTATTTTCTTTAGCTCAAAGACAGTTACAAAGTTTAAAAAGGGGATATTTGTATGTGCTGAGTAGCCCTTTCCTCTGGAAGCCCTTAATAATTTGCATAATTTTAGTCAGAGAAGAAGCTGCCTTGAAGCATGGGAAAGTTAATGCACAAGCATCTGTAGGAAGCATCAAGATTAGGATCATCATCCTTTGACAGGATATGGAAATTCCTGATTGTTGAATAAATGTTATCATAAAAATATCTTGTATTTAATAATTTCCTTGAATCTTGTTAACATTTCTTGAGCTCATTGAGGAATATAAATTATCTAACAGTGGTTTGAGATATTCTAACAAATCTCAATCTGCCTACTAAACTCCTAAGTGGGCCACAATCTATTCACTGGTGAATGAATTCTTTTAAAAATAGCTTACTTAGGAAAGGAATTATGCATTTGTGTTTAACATTTAATCTACTTTTATGAATTTGAACTTGATTTTTTTAAAGAATTATGTAACTAAGAAAAAAAAATGCTGATCATTAACAAATTAAGGAATCATAAGATTTTCCCCTTTCAGTCATAGGCTGGATTTTTCTCCATTTTCCCCATCACTGTAACAAACACAAAACACATTCAGGGATGTTGTGGTGGAAAATATTTCCATTTCCTTACTTAAAAAGCATTGTAGGATAGTCCAGACTTTTAGCTCTTCAAACAAAACTTTTAGTCTGAAGTACCCTTCTCTCTGTCCTGCACACTGCAATTCTCCAACCAAAATAAACTGAAAACACATAATAGGAAATATAGTATGGTCCTGAAGAGGTATTCTATGTGAACAGATTTATTGTTACGTTTTTCTTTTGGAAACAGGGTTTACATTTTCAGTAACTGAACAGAATTTGGGACAGCAGCATAAAAATATTGTGTAGCAGATTGAGGTTTCTCTGTGTTTATAAAGAATACATCAGGCTACTAATATTTCAAAAAATCACTTGAAATAGAGCTGTCTTTGCTAAGTATACGTGTGATGTTACCTTATAAGGATGTACACATTTTTCTCTCTCTCTCTTTTATTTGCTCCCACCTAATTAGTAAAAGTAGCTACCTTTTTAAGTGGTATTTAGTTTCTGGAGGCAGGTGTCAATCTGCCACTTTATTCAGACCAGAGTAAGAGGGTGCTGGGATTTGAAAGAGGACAGTTAATGGAGACACTATTGACTGTCAAATGAGGTTTCTTGCTGTTTCAGAGCTGTCATCTGTTCTCATCTTCAGAAGAGTTGTCTCTTTATCCTGTTTCCTTTCTAAAGGATGACAATATCTGTTACATGTTTCGTAAGGATTGTATACTTCCTTAGGGTGACAGTATGCATTACCTGTTCTTCCCCTTTTTCCTTTGGGAAGGACTTTTCATTCTTATGGAGTGGGCTAAAGTCAGAGGTTTGACTCCCAAACTTCTCAATTTGGACTTGGAAAGCTGTGATGATAGACACTTCAATGTCTTCCTCTGCCCTCAGTCATGTGTTAGCAAGGCCATGACAGATGTGAGGGCTACTTGGTCTCTGTAACCAGTGACTCCTTGCCCTTGGGATGGGGTTCCCAAATAGATGGTGGATTAATACCCACAGATAAAGATCACAGCTCAAGACCAGACCTATTTACTTGGCTGCCACCAGTGAGTGTTGGCTTTCACACACTAGGTAGAATTGGCTGAGGTAAATTCATCTGCAGGTTATGGTAACAGGTATCAAATGGAGCCGTTGCCTGCTTTGTAGAGGAAACTGTGAAAGCATATACTCATATCATTCAAATATACATCTACAAAATATGTGAATACTATATCAAATACATGCAGTGATTGTAAAATGGTAAAACAGATTTGCTCCAGAAAGGCTAAATTCAGCACAGTGTCATGTCTGAGAACACCAGGTTGGCCCTAAGTCAGACCAAGTTAAAGTAAGAATGGAGGTGAAGCTAAGAACGTGTCATTGGATTTAAAGCCTGTGCTGTTCTGAATTATATTTGAGTGAATATTACTGATTTAAAAACATTTATAAAATACTCCCTCAGAAATACCAAAATGCAGTGTTCCTACCATGATACAATTGAACAAAAAATTCTAACTATATTTTAAAAATACAGTGTTTGAATAGCTGTTTTAAACAGTACAACCAATATGGATATCAGGAACAGCTGCTGACCTGGGACATACTGTAAGATGAATAAACAGCTCTCATCATTCTCCTAAGGCTCTGAATGACCTTCCTGAGCAGAGACACAAAACTGGGCGCAGAATACAAATCTTATCAGATTGTTGGCAGGCTGAATACATTTAAATAGACACATAATGCTGATTTAGCTCTCTTATCGATGCTGATTTACCTCCACAAAAATGCAGAATAAAAGAATATCAGCACAGACAAAAATAGGCATATATGAAATAAGCGAGAGAGGAGATAGGATGAATAAATAAATGAAAATGCAGAATAGAAATCACACTTCATCAAGCAAGTACTAAATCAGAATGGAATCTGGTTAATCATATCTATAAAAGGTACTGTGTCATGATGACAGTGACTTAGGATATGCCATGAAAGCACATTCATAGAGTCAAATTCTGCTCTTTGCTGGAGGTTTATTCTTTCAGTTCAACAGAACTAACATTTTGCCCATAATAACATTTGGCCTCTAGACTTTAATATCTTGCAGTACGCAGTAAGGCTTTCAATCAATGAAAAGAGAAATGTATTTTTATGGCTGGTTTTTGGATGTGGCTATGAATTAAAGTCACATTGAGATATATTTCTCTTTCCTTTTATTTTAAGAAAGATTTACGCCAAAAGTATTTGTGTCTTCTCATGAGATTGGTTTATATATTTATTCTTATGACTAGCTTACCAAAAAATGTCAATGGCAGAGTACATGGAAATTGTATTAGAATTGTTACCAATAATGGATTTCTTTAAAGTTGTTTCCCCTTCCCAGTCCTCAAACGTTTAATACTTGAGAGTAAAGAGCACTCTTGAATTGCCAGGAACAAGAGCCCAAGACTTTAGGATGAATTATCTCTATCTCTTTGGCAAGCAGAGATGGATGGAAACTACTTGGCTGTCTCACAGCTTTTATTCTTTTACTGTCTTCTTGCAGTAAGCTTAATAGCACCAAGAGAAAACTCATACTTCTTCCCAAGTCTCACCACTTGTGCTTGCAGCACTGCTTCTAAGAAGGCTTCATGGTTGGATAAGGTTATTTTCTGGAAGAATGATGAGCTGAAGGTGTACTTGAGCAAGACAATTTTGCATCCAGAAAGCAGGCTAGGAAGCTCAGTGTAATCCCTTTTGGCTGAAAGGACACCTTGCAATCATTTATTTCAGTAGCTTAGAAGCACTCAGGAATTCCTTGCTTCCTGCACATCCATTTGCCTAGACAGTAACTCCTGTTGTCTGTGGTAGGTATAAAGACACCATGACCGCCAGGTGAATGATGGTCTTGGTTCCATATCAATTTACATTTACTGCAGAGCTCTTGAAATCACCCTCTGGCACAAAACAATGCCATCTCCTCAACCTGATGAGTGACTGCAGCTGCACTAAAGGGAACTGAAGGCCTTGGAAAGGACTGTTAAATAGCAGATAGCTTAGGGATTTTTTTCAGAATTAACAGGTTTGTAATATTTGTGGCATATTAAGAGGTCTCTGTCTCTCCTGCCATTGTCTGATATCTTGTTTCTGTTCCCCATTGGAAGTTTCCACTCTCCTCATGTACAGCACAGCCATGCAAACAGTGTACTCTGTGGGGCGAGCTGAAGGGGTGGAAACCTCTGGCAGGAAAGCGAGAGCAATTGGCTGATGGAAGAGGCAAAATCTGATCTGCTGATGATAGAAAAGAAATTTTCTCTGTTAGTAGCCCATCTGTTTTATGAAGATTGCTGTGTGCCAAACCCACCAGCTGTGTGGTCACAGAGACCACAGGAGGTGGCCCATTGTGAGGGAACAAGGACAGACAGTCCAATCAGCCAATATCTGGTTCACATCCTGTTTTCCTTTAAATTATAAACATATCTGGCAACAAAGCCAACACCATCAGCCATACACTCTGTCATTACTTTGAGGGCAAGCACTTCTGCTCCCCATCCCCAAGGGGCAGTACAGTTACTTAGGGGTTTGCCAGTGATGCAGTGGAAGGATGTTGTGCAGTATGCTTTGTTACAGGGGGGTGACAGAGCAGTGCAAAACAAAGGCCTTTTGTTGGTCTTGCTGTGGCTACTGTGTGGCAATCTCTGCAGGAAGAGGAGCACAACAAGCAAGGGTGGTATTGGTTTCTAACATTTTATTTCACTGTGTTTCACCCAAAAGATCTGAGTACCCTGTCTTTTGAAGGGTTATCGTGTTCTAGTTTGGTATTTCTAGTCTGAGAAACTGTTGTGGTTTAACCCGGCAGGCAGCTAAAACAACCACACAGTCACAGCTCCCTCCCTCCCTCGTGCGCCCCCCTTTGCCCCCATAGTGAGATGGGGGGAGAAAATCAGGGGGAAAAAAAAGGGTAAAACTTCTGAGTTGAGATAAAGACAGTTTAATAGGGCAGAAAAGGAAGAGAATAATAATAATAATGATGATAAAGGAATATACAAAACAAGTGATGAACAGCACAATTGCCCCCCACCTGCTACCTGACACTCAACTACTTTCTAAGCTGTAGTCATGTCCCTGGCCAGCTTCCCCCCAAGTTATATATGGACTATGGTGTCATATGGTATGGAATATCCCTTTGGCCAGTTTGGGTCAGCTGCCCTAGCCATGTCCCCTCCCAGCTTCTTGTGCACCCCCAGCCTTCTTGCTGGCAGGGCTATATGAGAAGCTGAAAAGTCCTTGACTTGGTGTAAACATTGCCGAGCAACAACCAAAACATCAGTATGTTGTCAACATTATTCTCATCCTAAATCCAAAATGCAGCACTATACCCACTACTAGGAAGAAAATTAACTATATCCCAGCTGAAACCAGGACAGAAACTGGAATTCCCCTGGACTCTTGGCAAGGTTCATTAAAGGAAGAGAACAGGTAACTGCAAATCAAGCCTTTGGCTGACCTGCAGTTCTTTCACTCTTGGCTAAATGGTCTTAAATCTGTAGTAATTTTTTATTCTTATAGTAGAATTCAGGAACAATGTGTAGGATAGTATAAATGAGACTCTTTTCCCTGATGTTGGGTCTTCTTAAGCCCTCCTTGTTTCAACATGTAGGGGAGACTACGTTGGTGTAATCCACAGACACTTGGTTGGAGGTGGGAAGTTTCAGGGAAAGCAGTGTTGTGTACAGTAACAAGGAAGTGCTTTTTAAAATGGGACCCAGCATGTCCTGGGGAGTAATAGCCAAATTATTATCCATGTTTGTTTGGGTCAGCGTTGAGCAGGAGTGGAGATGAGGACAGTTAATAGCTGCTTGTCATGTGACTGAAAACACCTACTGAAATGCCGCTTCTTAGTGCCCCAAAGGGGTTGAATGCAAGTGGGAATGATCAGTGAGAATACCTACTGAAATAAAGAGGTTGAAAGGTGTTAATTAAACCATGTAATATTCATTTGCTACTCCTTTCTTGAAAGCATTGCCACTTGTCTTGCTGTTATTGAAATTTGGATTTATAAATCCAGTGCAAATATCCTAACTACGTGTGGTGCCAGAAGAAGCTCAGCTTGTTTCGTCTTTTAGTATATGTTTCTCTCATGAATCAAGGTAATCAAATATCTGAGAGATAGGACTGCAGTATTTTACAGTATTAGGAAATGTAAAAATATGATACCTCTGTGAAACATTACAAAGATGGTTACTTCAGCACAACCTGCAAAAAGGCTCTAAGACTGTAAACTCTTAAACTGTTTGAATTATGAAGTGATTGGGGAGAATGGGAAAGCATGAGGTAGGAAGAGCTGAAGAACAGATGAGTGCCAGGAAAGGCAGAGGCAGTAGGTGAGATGTCCCTTGTGATCAGTGGAAAGTGAGGTATCCTTTGGATCACTAACTGGGTGAGCAAGGGGGGAATACAGACAGTGATGGCTGCAATATGTCTGAGGCCTTTCACTGCTAAAACACCCCATGAAGCCTTAATTTGAAGGCTGGTGTCAAGGGGTAAATTGATCTTTTTGGTAACTGCATGAACCTTCAATGCATTGGGCCTGTATTAGGAACAATGGGTGAATTGAAGAGAGCAAATGTGATATTGGAGCTCTGCAGGGAAATTACAGCTGATATGTTTAGCAGTTCTGATTTTTAGATTTGTGATTAAACACATGCTGTTAGTTTCAGTTTATATGTAGGAAAAAATATAACTTGTTGGCTGGGGGAAAAATATTTTGCTTTAGTTGCCAAGATAGATATATCACAAGCAAGCATTCTTTGATGCTTACAGAGATGATTATACAGCCTGCAAGCAGAGAGTATAGACTGGTCTTGCTATGGCATGACATCAGGCTGAATGAAATACTCTTTTTCTGTAGGTCTGCTGGTGGGGTTTGAGCAAAAGCTCCTCCTATGCAATGGCTTAAAAGAAAAAAAAAAAAAAAGGAAAAAAAGAAAAGAAGCGGTGAAGTTCATGAAGTTTAAGATTGCTGTGACTGAGGAGTCCAGGTGACCCCTACTGCCAGGACCTCACACAAGTTTCAGAGCACTTTAATGGCCAGTTACTGATCAGTGCCATTTCGAAGCAGTTTCTGTGGGGCTGCATTTCAATATTTATGTAGAGAGAGACAAGGAGAGATTGACTTAGAAAGAATGACTGACAAACTGTCATTTTTAAGAGAAGATGTGACTATATTATCTTAATTCCTTTCTGGCAGGTGAACATGAAAACTTGATGACAATAAACATCTGACACATTTTCCTGCTGTAAATAGGATTTCTCGTCATTTCAATGACCACACAAGTACTACCTTGTAGAAATAGCAAAAAAATTGATTTATTGTTAGAAGTACAAACTGGAGAAAAATTACCATGCTATCTATATGATCTGTGTAGTATTCTACAAGGCTTTAAAAAGGACTACTGTTGCATGCTGGGTTTCAGCTTGTTTAACAACTAATTATGTGATTTGTCCCAAAATGTTAAAATCAGATGGAGGTCTAAGCTTAGACTATTTTTTTGGGAATGGGTATTCTTACCCAAGATGAACATAATAAAATGTAATGTCATCTATGAAACATGCTGTTGAACTACTCTTTTGCTTAAGTTCTCCAGCTTGTACGCATACTCTATTTCATAGCCATTGTTATTGTTATTTTGCAGTTTCTGTGAAGAGTGTATGTTTTCCTATTATTATTTCAAGTTGATTTTCATAACTTGTCTAAAATTCCAAGGAAGGAGAAAATTTTTCTGCTTTGTCAAATGCATGCAATGCACTTGGTCTGAAATGCAGACAGCAGCGAGGATTTCTCAGTTCAGAATTCAGCTGATAATTTATTCTTATCACTTTGCTCTTTCACATGTGTTGGCTCTGCTGTGCTGACAAAAGTTAACAACTAGAGAGGCAACAGTTGCAAAATATTCTAGGAATATTTATTCCCATGTATAAACGAACTTACATTCACCGTTTGTATAATTTTTACATCTTCTAGTTACTTAAGTGTTTAGGGTTTGTTGACATTTCTGTTCCTGGGAATGAATTCCCAAGCACCAGCCTACACAGCAATCAAGCTTAACTGTGCACCAGAAATTTCTTGTGTCAGATATGCTTAATCTTTCTTTCATGATAATATCAGATAAGTACCAACCTTACACTGAAAATTTTAAGACGGAGGTCAAAGGCAAGTTCACCACTTCCAACAAATCAGTGAATGGACAGCTCAGGTAGTGGTAGGCTTTAGCATCTATTTTATACATAGTTAAGCATAGTGACAATGGAGGGCAGTGGGCAAGGGGCTGTGTAGTAAAATGTTATTTTTCTAATATGTTCTCATAGTATGTGATAATGGCTAGTAACACCAGTGGAATTGCTAGCCACTAGTCCTTATTATTAGTAAG
Organism: Grus americana; assembly: GCF_028858705.1. Lineage (NCBI taxonomy): Eukaryota > Metazoa > Chordata > Aves > Gruiformes > Gruidae > Grus > Grus americana. The sequence goes on along the minus strand of NC_072853.1, from coordinate 107,792,240 downwards.
AGTACAAAGGACTATGAAGATAAGGTAACTGAAAAACGTTTATCTTTTTTGTTTCCCCAGTTTTGTTCTTTATTTGTTACTTGCTGCAACTCCAAAGCACATCTGAAATGGCAGTTCAGACATTCTCTGATAATAGGAAAGTAACAAGGTGAAAAAAGAAACTCTGAATGAAGTTACCTTTTTTTTTTTCCACTTGTGTTTCTTTATGGGAGAGGAATAAACAAATTTGGCTTAGTGTTAAAACTAAAATGAAAAATTGATATTTGCACTATTCAGAGGTATTTTAAATGCTTAACATCCAGAGGAGGAGAGGCAGCTTACTGCTTCTGAGTAGTGTTTCTGTAGATAGACGGGCACAAGAAGAATGCGCCCAACGCTGATTTTTTCAAGAGGGAGTAGCTGAAGACAAGTAACCATAAAAATTCCCTAAATATTTTGATTCTCAAATTGTTTGACTAGGGACCCTCCATATGGGCATCTAGATCTACACAGGTGCCTAGAGAGAAGGCAGAAGTCTCCCAGATGTTCACCTTACTGAGTACAGCAGGGCTTGGACCTGAAATCAAGGACCTGAAAATGTTCTCATTGACCTCTTTCATGGGCTTTTTTTCTATTGTGAAAATACACGTGAGAGGACAGACTTGAGAAACGATGCTGTGGCTTGTGCTAGCTGGCAGATGGGGCTGGTGTGAGACTTCATGATCACCACAAAAGCAACATTCCCACCAGGCTTTCTGAGGGCAAGAGATATGGTCTGGTCACAGCTAGGAATGATGCCTTTGCATCTCGGTTTTGAAAGGATCATGGTAGCTACTGCACATTATAGCCTAAGAAAAGAGGGTCAGTATGTTTGTGTTAGGACTCAGGAGATGCAGAAGCAGTCTGAAGTAAAAATTAAAGTCTTTCAGCTGTCATTCAGTAACAGGTTTTGCCCCTGCAGAATATGTTTGGAGGAAAAAAGAGCTACAAAATTCAACACATCTAGTTCAGGTTTTGCTGCTGTGTAAAAGGAAGGTGATGATAAAGGGTTCTTAATAGTAAATAAATGAATTTTCACTCTAAAATGCTGTGCTTTGAAAAAATAACATTGATATTATTGAGGGGGAAGTCAGAGAAAAGTATTTACTGATGACTGAATGAGCATTAACAAGATTCTGCAATTTACTTGCACAATACTTGGAAATGTGTTAAAAAATGAAAAGCACTTTAGAATATTAGGGTGATCATTGAAGCATCACCAGAGGGAATTATAATCTTGAACCATTTTAGTGAAATGCTTTAAACTGCCATGAAGTGAAATTAATCTGTTTATAAGAAGAGGGATTAGCCCACCATAATGTGAAAGATTTACCTTCTTGATTACTTTGCAGAGCTTCATGAGAGGAACAAATGATTTTTTTCTATTAAATAAAATTCTGGGAACAGGACTTGATTCCTGGTTTCTGAAGACAAACAGAAGCCAGAAATAGACATATACCATGATAACAGATTATATATATTCTGTAGACAAGAAAGCACAATCATCAGGAGTATGAGAGATTGCACCTCCATTTACGACAATAAGCAGAAATTATAGAAGCTTTAGGAATACCTTTGTTTCACTTGTTTGCCAGAAAGCCAAATTGGCTGTGCATAAAAGGAATTCTCTTAGCACTCAATGGTGAGTAAAATGAGATGTGTATATATATTCCTGTTCCCAACCTCTTTTAAGTGAGTAGGGTGGAGGGAGGACATTTTGGCTCAAACACTGCACTAATCTGCAGTAATCCACAGTGGGATGCAAGTTAGAGCCCTTCCAAGACTGCCTGTCAGCCTTGATGTTAGAGAGTATCTTTTTTTCGACATGTCCTATCTTGTGCAGCTCACAGTTTTTGCTTAATGGCTAGTTAACTATTTCTGAACTGCTGTATTTGTTTGCCATGTTTGATCAATAGTCCAGGCAAACACTTTCCACATGTTTATTATATCCACTCCAGCTGTTCCATGTTACGTTGATTGGTCACATAACTCACAGCACTATTTCTGTTCTTTGATAGTATGACCAAAATATTTAAACAAAAAAATCCAGTATGTAACTAAAAATGGGCATCTGATTTATTCAGATAATCATTGTTTTCCCAAATATTTAGGGTTTACTTATATGCGTGTAACAATAATAATAATAAAAAAATTCCTGATCATCCATTTCATTTGTAAGGATGTAAATTTACCAGCATTTTCTTCTACAGCAGATCATTATTATAATGAATTTGGCTTTGCTTCTGTTGGAAGTGAAAGACTTGCTTTGGGTTTGTTGGAAACAAAACTGAACGTGAGATTGCTTAATTTTTTTTTTTTTAATAGAGCAATTAAATATCTGGGAAATTATAAAGATAAGCTTAAAGTGGACTCTCTTTAGCTTTCATTGGTGTGAATCAAGGAAAAACAACTGGCTACAACATTTATACTCTGTTAAATAATTTAGTTGGTACTGATGCTAAAATATGTATTTTTTCATGCCCAATGGAGTTGGCATTTAATGTTACACTTTAAAACATTTTCCTTTGAGTAAGCCATTGGATTGTTATCCAAGATAATGAGTCAAAGTAATTGTTAATGAAATTTTTTATTAGTTCACTAGGAGTTTAGAAAAAAAAATTTGGCCCTAACACTACTTTCAGATTTGAAGTTTAATGAATGAAAGTGAAAAAGAGTAAATTGCTTGATTTTTATGCTACTTGGGTTTTGAATTATTCCAAGTTTAACAGTGACTGGTGAGGGAGCTACATTAATTTATTTTGTTTGTTATGGAATTACTTGTATATGCGCTTTCAGTGACAACCCATTTCTAAAGGAGCAGGGAACGTGGAGACAGATGCTTTAGGGAGACAAAGTAGAAGCTAGTGGAAAGAGAACATGAAATAACTCCTAGGACAAAGGAAGTTAGCATTTCACTTGAGAAAATGAGTATCTCTGTCCTATGAAGGCAAATGTTTCCAGAGGAAGGACTTTTCTTTAATAAAGATGTCCCTTGTTAACAATGCTGACCTATAGCAATCCTGAAGGTCAAATAATAGGGTGTGCACAGACCTGTGGTGTCTAGCAAGGCTGGACAGCTGTTTATCTCTATAATTGATGTTAATAGTGTTTGTCTTTTAATTGTCATGGTAAAGTCACTGGAAGCAGATTGTTCCCTGTCTCTCTAGGCAAAATGAAGCAGGATTAAAATCCCATGACTAGCAGTACACAGCTGGATTTTGGGTGTTATGGTGAGTAGACCTCAAGTGCATTACCCAAGCTTCTACCCAGCTTCAGGTGTGTAGAGATGGTGAGAAGTGGAAATAGCAACAGCTCGACAAGTGGAAAGATATGGGCAAGTTGCAGAATTGGTGAGGGACCTGAAACAGCAGTTCTGCCTCTATCAACTTTTTACACAGAGATGAAATTCACAACTTGTACCACCTCCTAACATTTCTAAAATGGCCTAAGATCCTCCAGTGAAATTGCTTATGTAATATTACTGTTTAGATATGATGCAGAAGGAACCCATGCACATATACAACTAGATAGAGAAAACAGGGAAATCTCTCATCTATCATTTTCCAAAAGTCTGGGATATTTTTGTTCTATTACAGCAAAACTATTTATTGTTATGAGGTATCTGTGGTGAATGCCTTCTCATGGTATTTAACTTCAAAAAAAACAAGTAGGGTCTGGAATTTTTCCACAGAAAACTTGGAGATCCTGAGGCACCTTCTTCAGCTGCTTTAATTATTACATGATACTGCATTACTCATTTCATGCTCAAAGAGGAACAGGCAAAGATGTGCAGTGTGAGACACTGGCTATTACAGAAGTTTTAAAGAAAAAGTTCCATTACATAGACAAAATGGACTTTCAAACAAAAAGACTTATTTTTTCACTCTGAGGGAAGATTTTCATTACTGTTTGACAGCATTGATAAGCAAGCTGGGTGCCACTAACTTTTTAACTCAGTTTTGAGCATCTGACCTCTGTCAGGACACAATTGTTCCTGACGTACATTGACAACAGTGGGATTGCAGTCAAGACCTGGCAAAAGAACAGATCAGTAACTTCCCTGCTAACTCTTTTTATCCTCTAAGTCTCATCTGTAAAGGAATCATTTTTTCTGCTTTCCTTCCTGAAAATGGAGACAGTGTCTGCTTTTCTTCAGCCCACCACCTCCAGGTTATGTTGCCAGATGATGACTATCAGATCTGTCACTGAGCCATGATCTATCTCTGGGAAGTCTCATGGCACTTTCTAGTGGTCAAATAGTACAGCAGAGACATCAACAGAAATAGTACTACTATCCAGGAAACCTTATTCTTTTGTTTTATTTGAACTCTGACCATGGGAAGCCATTTATTTGTACTTGACTTTGGTCACAAGGGACTTGCTTTTTGGCATGTGTTGGTACAGTTCCCACAGTGATATGACTTCCTGGCATGCCACATAGACCAGATGTGTGATGCTTGAAATTTACATCCTTACCTAATGATATTTAACATCTTCTAAATTAAGAAATGAAAAAAAAAAATTACAGCAGGGTGAGCAAAAAATAATTTTCAGAGTATGGCAAGGAGACAGATATTTGGGGGTTGCCATTTATTCTGGAGGGCGAATAAACATAATTTTTGATGGGTAGGTTCTCAAAGAGAAACACATGGCACAGAGAAAATCTGCATCACTTAATCACAATTTTTTAGTGTCTTTGGATGAAGTCTTTCACTGACTTTAGCCTCTGTGATTCCACACCACTCTTAAAATATATAGAAAATATATTTTGCGGGCCACGGGAGACTCAAGTCTAGATGATGAAATATTAACCTAAGCACTCTTTATTCAAAGCTCCAGTAATACAGAAAACAATTAACTAATTGAAAAGACCAGAAAATTTGGATAGGTTGATGACGAATTTGAATTGCTTAAGCTCTGTTGGTTTTGGTCCCTCCTGATATTTTGAAGCATTTTGTGGATAACTGATAACATTCATGCTGAGTTATCTGTTCCCATTAAACCACACTGATACCTTGCAGGGCAGAAAATGCATCATCTGTTAAGTTTCAATCTTTGCTGCCTAGAGTCCTTACAATAACTTTGTGCCACTGATGTTTCACTGGAGTGTTGAAGACTACTTTTGAGTGGGTTCATCCATCATGGAAAGGTTATTATACCCATCAGGAAGGGAAAGGAGTGACTAATCTTTAAAGTTTGTCAGTCCTTGCTCAAGAAATCTGGAGCATTAAGAGTCTAGCCAATAGCCACTGTCCTCATCTGTCCCTTCACTGAGTAATAGTTCAGAAAAACTGTGGCAACTTCTCAGTGCCTAAATGCCCGAATCTCTTCCACATGCAGGTGCCAGCTAATTGAAAATCTGGATTTTCAGTGATGTGAGAAAAGGCAATTGTAACCATTTAGTGCTTCTCCTTGCCTTGGGGAAGGGGGTAGGAAAGGACAATGCCAGCTTTTGTGGTTTGGAATCAAAATTTGACTCCTATGCTGTCTCAAGTACAGCAGGCAAGTGCTTTTTCACTGAAATGTGGTGTCAATTTTCATATGAGCATTTGTGGATGGTTTGGCATCATGAAAGGTCACTTCCCTTCCTATATTTCCCTTACCTGCTTTAGATAGGAGGATAGTATTTCCCTTACCTCCCTTTCTATAAGGATTATTCTGAACTGGAAATGTATGTACCATGTGAGGTACCTGAAGCACAGACATCTCTCTCCCTGAGAGGGTCCAGGGGCATTTGCTCTCTCATGATTCAAAGCAGCTTGTGGTGTACAACAGTGGACTACACGATAAAGCCCCCAGCCCACGTTATTTGCTTTTTGGAGACTGGGAGCATAGAGAAAAGGATGCAAGCTCAAAAAAGAGGTTTGTTTAAGTATTTCTTGTTTTCTGCATAGCCTCACTCTGTAAGTGCCAGTATTGTTGTTTAGCATGTATATATGTTAAACAAAGACAGGAATTTACATGGACACTCTTTTGTTCTCAAAATGAAAGCATATAAACAGGACACTTTAAATGTAGTTTCTGTCAAGGTAGACACAGTGTATGTTTATACTGGGCCAGTAATGATAACTTTGTGGATGGCAAACATTTTAAGGACAATTTATTGGGCTGTGCTCTGCTATATTTTATTTAGTACACCCTTTAGTAGCTCCCTTTGTATTTGGGATGTCAAGGGTTGTTCAGGAAGAACCAAGGACTCAGAGTTTGGCCCAGCAGTTTGAATGATGTATTCCTTAAAGCATTAGAAATACTTGTATTTAAGATGCTAAATAAAAGGGCTTATGAACAACAGAAATATGAAACAAGTAGCTTAGCAAATAGCTTCCTTATATGAGAGTGCTTTAGTAAGTGCCATTTGCTTGATTTATGAACACATTTGGCAATAAAAATAATTAGATCTAATAATAAATGTTATATTAGGAAACACAAGAGCTAATTTTACAGCTGTATCCTGATCTCAGTCACTTTGACCTTGACATGCAGTGCAACAATTTCACAGAGTCTTTGTTGCCATTAAGATGATGAAATGTTTCAAAAACCACTGAGAAGGAAAGAGGGGAAGAGAAATGGACTTTCTGTCAAGACAAATCTTTTACCTCTTATAAGCACCCTGCCAGGGGCATTTGTTCATTCTACTGTCATGATGGTGCAAAGATGAAGAGTCATGTTAGAAAAGGGCAAGCATCAATTAAGCGAAAAAGCATCAAAATCAAAGTAACCAGAAAAGCAGATGATCCAGGGCAAAAGTACAGTTTGGGTGAGAACCTGAAGATAAACAAGGCGAGAATAAAGGTAAAACAGAAGGGGTTATGAGGCACAGGAGGGGAGACATAAAAATAGAGAGAGAATAAGAGAAGGGAGCAATAGGTAGAAAACTCTCAGGAAGCCGTTGATCACGCTCTGCATTTAAATACATAGATCAGGACAATCAGCTACCTTGGGCTCAGCCCCAAAGGAAGCATGGATATCAGTTTTAACGGGGCAGCGACCCACCTGAGGGAGAATCAAAGCAAAGACACTGAAATTCAGAAGTGTTGAGGAAATACTTGGAAGAGGGGGAGGGAGTGCAAGAGAGGTGTTACCTGTTTTGTTCTTAGAGAATGCCTTCATCACATAAGCAACTTAAGTGTTTGAAATGTCATATGCCATAGCTTAATGAAATTGCTGGGCGTATGTTAGATGATAGTAGTTTGTGCAACATGAAAGAAAATACATTCAGAGAAGACAAGCAGTTGGAGTTCTTACAGCCTGGTCCACAGCCAGGATCCCTCCTTGTCGTTGAAAACATGTAATGAGGAAAATCTGACCTCTCTGAATTGTGTACAACAAGAAACATCTGTTCTAAGGAGGTGCTGTTGAGTAGACAGTTTGCTTATGGCACTAAGTTGTTAATGCAGTCTACATTTTTCCCCTCTCCATTTGTGAATCTTGATCTCAGTATATCAGTTTGTTTCTATAAAATTATTCTTGCCTTGCCTTTGGCACAGGAGTCATAAATGAAAACTCACTGAAGCTCTTGGGAACTCGTTTAGTAATTGCATTAAGTAAATTAAGAGTACAGTGATCAAAACACCTCTGTATTGTTCTGGAAGCATGTGAATGGTGAGAGCAAGGAGGATAAATAGTGACCAACATATAAATTTCTTAAATGGGGTTCATAACTTCAAACAAACAAACAAAACTTAATACATATTGCAATTGGAATGAAAACAACTTTCAGTATTTTCCATAAACCTTGATTAGAGAGCCTTGGCCAGTGTTTGTTCCTCTGAGTACTGTGAGTTGCTCCTTTCACCCCAGGACAGACATGCTGCCTTCCTAAATCTGCCTCAGAAACGAGAGAACAAGTGGAGGATGAGAGCACAGCCCTCTCTTCAGCAAACCTCTGGCCAACTCAAACATGCTGTTATTTCCTCCTTGCACTGACCTCGTGTCCTGCATGTGTAGTATCCTTCTGCAATAACAGGATCAATTGGAGCAGTGGTTTATATTCCCAGCTGCTGCCTGCTGGGAACAATTCTCCCTTGCACAGTCTTTGCTTTATTCCCGCCAATCAGACAGCATGGTCGCCCTTCCTCTCAAAGCTAACTTGAAGGTATAGGAGAGCATAACCATGAGTCCCACCCACTAGCTGCATGATCTATGACAGAAATATGGAGTTCATCACCTGGGCTGGGGACAGACCTACTCTCCCATGCACCCACACAGCTAGTTGCATAGTCTTTTGAACAAAGTATATCTGTGCAACATATAAACTTAATGAAGAAACCTCTGAAATGTTGATTCTCTTGTTGGAGGGGGTAGGCTCCCCTCATTATGTGCTCTGCTTGGCAACACGATATTCTGCATGCATGCTCATTTTGGCAGTGCATGAAAGGATGTGCACGTGCATATTGAAGAGTCAAATGAAACCCCATGGCTTTAATTCTGGAGCAAGATATTTTGGTTTAGTAACAATGCTTATGGGCATTTAATTACATTTTATTGTTTTGTAACAAATTACAGCATTGTAATACTTGGCAGATTTGTTAGAAAAAAATATGAAATGGTAAAAAGGCAATTTAGGGAGGGATGATTCAAGTTCCCTTTTATTTTCGAATTTGAAAACAATTCAGCTTTTCTTTATAGTTCTCCAAGTTATCCACTCTCATAAATTCAGAAATGTGATCTAAATGCATCTGTGAAGCAGGGAGGTATTTTCTGCTGATTTATTCAAGAATGTCACAGTCCTTTTTAGCACAGCAAAATTAATTAGGGAGGCAAACGATAATAATGATAATGCACAGAATAAAAGGAACAATCTAATTAGTGATTTCAAGTTTGTACAAGGAAGAATGACAGCTGAAGAAGGGCATGAATGAAGCACGAGGAAATCTCATACCCATCTTCAGCACTGGGAGCCCTCTGCAGCTGAAATGGCAATGGTAATAAGTGGTGGGTGGCAGGGGGCTCAGTTTCTGCCTCATAAGACTTAGTCCAGGCTGGGACAGCACCACACTTTTGATTCGATTCAGCTCCACAAAACCATGTTGGTTCCTTTGGGGTGTCAGCCTTCCTTCATTGTGGTTCCCACTCCTCTCCCCTTCCTCCCTCCCTTCATCTCTTGCTGTTCCTTGCTCAGGCATAGGTGATTTCTCTAACTCTTCCCCAGCTGTTTTAGCAGAGGGGTACAGAGAGAAGATCCCAAGGAGATGAGCAAAAGGGATATCGCCCCACGCCTTGGCCCCTGGGACTTGCTAAGCATTTGGGCAGTGGTCTCTCAAAATCTTCTGTTGTCTCAGACTGAGCGTGTTCAAGGTCTGTTCAGTTGCCAGATGGCTAATGGAGGCAATGAAAGGAGTTTCTGTTCCCCTCTGGATGTTCCCCTTCTGGCTGCTTCAGCTAATAGAATAAATCACCATTTCTCTTACTGCCTAAGATTTTGAATGAATATCTAAGTAGCTTCCAACATTTGCCTGGGTTCCTGAGTAAGGGGCTATTAGGTCTAAATACTTGTTGTCTGAAAGCTTTGTCTCCCCATCACTAAAACAGTGTCCACTACAACTCTGTCAAAGAAGGACACATTTCAGTAGTTACTGGAACAAGGAGAAAGCACAGAAGGAGTTAGATCCCAGAAAAAGCTTCATGTATCCCAGGCCAAAGTGCTGGCTTGTCTATGTACAGGGAAATGCCATCGTCTTGAAGGACGAGAAAATTAAAATACTAGTTTTCAAGGATACTATGCAGCTGAAATCACCATAAGATTATAAAAGCTGGTATCTCCTATCTCATGTTAGACAGCATGTTAGAGAATGCATAGCTGCACCTACAAGATACACTTGGTTTTTTACCTACAATAGCAAAAAATCTATCATCTCTGGCAATTTTCGGTCACCAACACAAGTGCTTAATATACCCCAATCTTGCCTTCTGCAAGTTCTGTGCTGTTTGCATCTTCAGCCAGATAAAAGCAAATCAAAAGTCAGTTGTGCCACAAGATGTCTAGTGCCTACGCTCATTTTGTTGTTCAGATGGTAGATAGCTGTAAGAGGCCAGGTATCTCATTGTCACAATCACACGAATCTAGTGATCCCTATTCTCTAATATAATATGGAGGAAAGCATTGTAAACTGAATTGTTACAATTGTAGGATATTCCATACAAGTGACTCCAAACAAAGCCTAGTCTCAGCCTACTTCAGTCTGAGCTTCAAGACTTTATACATTCCCTTTTTTTCCCTTTCTGTTCCTGTGTCAAAACCATGTATACTGATCCATTTTTATTCCAACATCTACAGTGACTGACCTGTGCAGATATCCTCCTAGCTCATATGCAGGATGTAGGTGTCAAAAATAAACCATTCTAAATACAGACGGTCTATAAACCATGCAGTGGGAACAATTACACTTCAATTCATTTATGGACTTTTTCTTGAATTGTTGGATGAAGTTTCAGGAGTAGCAAAAAAAATCCAACTTATTAACCCTCTGTTGCAGAAATGAATCCTGAAGCTGCTTGTACAGTAAGTTACTTTAACTGGTGGCATTCTCTGCTGGAGATAAAGCTCTTTAGACAAAAATAGCCTCTTTGTTTACACTACTTTCAAAGCTAAATATGCAAAAAATTGCTTTGGCTGGGCTTTCTTGCTACAAGGAAAGGCCCTGCTTTGTCCCACGTGTTAATTCTGACTGGAAAGGAAGGAAGTTTTCTGGTCAAGTTGGCAAGCCTGTATGGAATCTTCTCCATCCTGGTGCCTGGGCAAGTAAGGAGCTCCAGGAAAACAGGTTAAGTAACTTTCTTACTAGTGGATGAGATGATAGTTCCAAAACACAGATATCTCTCTTATCCAATGAAGCCATGCACCAGCTGCTACTTAGGATAAACTAAACTACCAACAAGGATCATAGCCTGTTTTATTAAGTTACCCATAAATTTCAGAATGAGATCTTAATCTACAATGAACTGCTGAGTTGTATGTTCCTTAGTTTGAATAAAAGGAAAAAACTTGTGGCACATAAGGGCCAGACTGCAAAAATGCAATTAGCCTAAGGCAATCTGATATACAAAGTGCACATAATGCATTATTGGTAAATAAAAAAATCAACATTATGGCGCAGTTCATGATTCCCCTCCAAGGCACCTGCAGAAGGAACTTGCTCTCTCAAAGCACGGTGCATTCTGCAATGGACAGCTACACTGCGTCCCACAGCATGACTTTGTGTAGAGTCTGAGGTCCCACACACTTTCTTTTCCACTATTATTGCCTTCATTGCCAGTGGTACTAAACAAGAATAACCCTTTTATGACAAAAATTGCTATTGTCCCAGTAATGTTACTGGACATTAACTGTGAGACTACATTACACAAAATATTTCAGAAATTACCTGTTGTCATGGATCCTTTTGCAAAACAGTAGACACTTAGTAACAAAAACCCCACTTGATTAAAGGAAAATGTTACGCAAAGATGGTACATAGAGTTGATGTCCAACCGAAAATGCTTAAATCCCCAGGCTGTCAGGAAGTTTGCAGCCCCATTTGAACTTTATCGTTTGAACCAATCTCTAGCCTAAACATTTTGCTTTTTTTATAGTTTTGGTACATAAAGGCTCAGGAGACAAATCCACCAAAGGTAAATCAAATGATTTTTCATTTTAATTACTTTTAGTTACTTTAGTAGTCAAACAAAATGTGTAGATACTCAGAACTTAAGCCAATTAAGCAACCCTAGCAATACATTCAATGGTTAATCACTTCTTCCTGTAGCTGTAGAATGCTGCACTAATATCTTTATCCATTCCAATACAGTATAGTAGTGATTAAATAAATATTAAAAATGTTCCTCCACCATTTTACCAAAAGGCATGTATTGTGTACAAAGGTCTCAAGAAGGTTTGGAGTCTGTTGTCATCCACATGGCAAGTTTTCTTTTGGCCAGGGAAGATGATGTCCAGAAGGTCCGAGTCAGTGAAACACCACTGAAGTAAATAGAATAATAATTATTTCTTCCAGCTAAGAATTAACCTCAGGTTTTTGTATTGCATTTCTTCATCTGTGTTACAGGAAGAATAATATTTCCTTTATCTGCTTTATCTATAGAAATTCCAGACTGTGGAAGGTGGGTAATATGTCTTACTAAGTGTTTCTACAACACCCAGCATAGTAAAATCTTTACCCCTGTAATTTTATCATAAGGCTAGCAGAAATTGCAGCTAGGAAGATATTCACATTCAAAGGAAAAATATGAAATTTCAAGTATCTGTTTGTTCCATAAATCAGTCAAATACAACTTTATATTCCCTAGGAATAAGAACTGCAATTTCAAAATGAGATTTTCTCTTGGCTTTTTTTTTTTTTTTACATCTATTTAAATGAGATGCCTAGAAATCTGACCACTTTGTGGAGAGGAAGATACACACCTTCAGAACACAGAGCTGGGCACTTAGAAATTCTGCAGCAGCTTCTGTGTAGACATTCCCTCAGATTATCAGCCTGGGAGCTTTTGGAGCTATATTCTATTGGACCCTAAAACATTAGATTCAACAGACCACAGAACATTGCATCAAAGATGTTCCACTAAAAGCCACGTCTTTCTAAATCATCAAAATAAGTTACCTAAGAGAATTTAAGCTTCCATTAAATAACAATTTATTAAATTATTTTCCAAAATTAATAATATCCTCAATATTCCTAAATGGCCACAATCAGTGAAATGGTTTTTATGAAGTTTATCTGTAATACACCATGAAAATCCTAAAAACATAAGCCTCTTTCTGCATTTACATGGCGCAAGTTCTTCAGATAAGATTAATGAGCAAACTAAAAGTCTGGCAGAACTAATTATTTTGGTGTGAGACTTGACAATTAAATGTATCTATAAAAGTCTAACATTTACTAATGAAGCAGGGGACAAATTAGGCACCAACTCATTATGTTTTTAATCCAAGCTAAAATATTACCAAGCAGGATGTAGCTCCAAGGTGTCTATGTCAGATTACCATGCATCAGAATATCCTTGTGGTACACGTAGCTGGTGTGTAAGTTCCAGCTCAAGCTCCAGGTTCTCTGTCTGCTAATATGGTGCTCACAAGATTTCTACTCTAAAAATACTTTTGCTGATAAGTGAACTAGTCTGTAACTTATCATGATGTTTCAGTGGAGTAAAGATATTGAGGAATTAGATTAATTAAATGTAATTTAATGGGCCCACCAGGCAGCAATGGACCCTTGCAGCAGAGGCCAGCAGTGTCCTTGGCTGAACTAAAAGACGACTCCTGCCAGCAGGTGAAGGGAGGTGATCCTTCCCCTCTGCTCAGCACTGGTGAGGCAATACCTGGAGTAGTCTGTCCAGTTCTGGGCTCCCCAGTACAAGAGAGACATGGACATACTGGAGAGAGTCCAGTGAAGGGCCACAAAGATGATGAAGGGATTGGAGCATCTCTCCTGTGAGGAAAGGCTGAGAGAGCTGGGACTGTTCAGCCTGAGAAGAGAAGGCTCGGGGGGATCTCATCAATGTGTATAGATACCTGAAGGGAAGGTGCAAAGATGCACCTCCTCTTGAAGAAAAAGAAGAAAAAAGAAAGAAAAAAAAAGCATAAACAAGGTTACAACCGCAAAACTTGTAATAGAGGTCATAGATGAGAACAAGGTGATCCATGAAACATCCCCAAAGATGCACCTCTTGAAAACAGTCAGGCTTTTTTCAGTGGTACCCAGTGACACGACCAGAGGCAATGGGCATAAATTGAAACACAGGAGGTTCCCTCTGAACACAAAGAAACCTTTTTTTACGGTGAAGGTGACTGAGCACTGGCCCAGGTTTCTCAGACAGATTCTGGAGTCTCCCTCTTTGGAGATACTCAAAAGCCGCTCAGACATGGTCCTGGGCAACTGGCTCTAGGTGACCCTGATTGAGCAGAGAGGGTTGAACTAGATGATCTCAGATGTCCCTTCCAATCTTATCTATTCTCTGATTTTGTAAATGTCTTGCATCTCTTTCAAGACTTCCAAATATTTTACTAATAATATTGCAATGTTTAATAATTGACTGTGCTGCATCAAATCTGAGTAATGGAAGGAATACTGCTTTTTATTCTTTCTTTCATTTTGATTCTTCCAAAAGCTTGAAGCACCTGTGAGATACTTGCCATGAAAATATCACTCTTCTAATTCAAGTGAATACAGTGTGGCATACTGTATTCAGGGGTGTGTGTACACTGAATGCAGGCATGGGACAACATTATGAAAATAGGATTCATTGAAACTGCAAAATAAAAACTGCATCAGGGAAAGACAAAATAAAAATTCTCATGAAGTGCACTTTGTGTATTGTTCAGAAATGTGACTGCAGGTAGGAGACCAGGACAGGAAAGAAATGGCACTAAAAATTGGTGCTCAAGCAGAACAATAAAATTATTTAACTTCCAAAGAGACATTTTTTCTGTGTCTTTTCGAGAAATAGTTTGAAATGCTATTACCTGATTATTGACTTAATGGGACTCCTAAAAGGCTTGTCAGTTGGAATAGCGTATCTTTGAACAAGTATTGATAGTATTTCTCTATCGATATTTACGGGGAGAAGAGGAAGGAGGACAACAGGAGAAAAGTGAGTGGGAAAAGAAATTTCAGTTTGTCCGCTTTATGCGTATGATGGGTGTAAATATTTTGGCTGTTTCATCCAAGTAAAAGTACATTTTGTACTTTGTACAAAAGCATATTGAGTGATTTCTGACTTTGATTTATTTTTTGGGGTAGGGTCATCCCACATTACAGGATGGTATCTTGTCCATCATTTGGATGGAGTCCATCTGCTTCTGACTAACTTCATTTATTGTACATGTAAATGAACATGTGCATGATTTGCAACTTTTTCATTAGCTTTGATTTTTATGAAGGACAAAAAATCGTCAGCTCAATCAATGCCATACTAAAGGACATAAACTGATCATCAGCAGTTTAGGAAAATAAATGTTTACCAATTGTACAGTAAGACAAAATTGGCCAAATACAATGCAGGTGTCATTGACCCTCTTCAGACAGCAGGCATGCAGAACACTATGGAAAGTAGGATGCTTCACCAAAGGCATAGCAAGCTGATAGCCTCACGGATCACCTTGTTCTTATCTATGACCTCTATTACAAGTATGTAGTTGTAACCTTGTTTATGTTTTTGGGTTTGGTTGGGGGTTTTTTGCTTTTCCTTTTGGTAAAATATCATGTTCTGGTTTTATTTTTGGAAGGAATGCTTTCTGAACAACCTCTAAGGAAGCAACAATAGCTCTTTACCTTTATTAAGCTAGCTTTGAAATATGAATAAAACATACCAGGCTTATGACAGCTAATTCAGCTCTATCAGGATGCTAGAGCAATAACATTAAATAATTGTTTCTTTACAGTTATGCTTATGTGCTCACAGAAGGCTACTGAGGATTTTAGAGCAGTCTTTTTTTATCCCTTTATTACTGCAATAGTCAGTCCAAACTGAAGCATCCATCTACAGCATTAATAAACACTTATCTCAAAACCATCATGCCCACTATGTCTATAGCAATTTGCAGTAATATAGGATCGGAAGTACAGTGAATCTAGCAAAAAATCCTATTCAACAGATTTCAATGGTTTGTTTTAAACAGAGTATGTCAGTGTAAGCACTGAATTTACATCAAGCAGCAACTGGAATTAAAATATTTTGTATTTTTCAGTGAAAATTACTAGCCTGTAAGCACAGCTAAGTTTAAAGGTGCCATATACACATTGCTTATAAGAAAAAAAATAAAGGAGAATTTTTGCTTTTACATTTTTGCATGAAAGCATGAACTACTTTCCTATGTGTTTGTAAAACTGAAAGGAAGTGTTACTGTAAATAGCAGTAGCAGAAGAAGGGGCAGCTGAACGGATGGTTGGTGAACAATCATCTTGAAGCTGTAAATATGAGTCTGATGTGAACAACTAATTAACAAATAGCTTTAATTTTTGATGGATGCCTAATGGCACTTATGCACAGAGATTGAATCCTCCCCTTCTATCAGGCTGCTGTAAAAAAGTATGTTGTCACCTTTGCTGGCAGTGTTCAAGGAATAAGAGACTACTCCAGGTTTAAAAGAGAGACTAAAAAGTGGTGATATGGAGCACTAGGGCACCTGTAAGGAAGTGGTGTTCACAACCCATGCACAAGTACTGTGAGCAGGAAGGGGTAGGATGCAGAGCTGGAGATTCATCAGAGTTGACAGACACATGGAGCGCAGAGAAAAAAGACACAGAGAAACAGGCTGGCCGAATGCAGTCCTGCCAGTAAAAAAAGCTATAGGCAATGGTGTGTCTGAAACCAGGGCTCTCTCCCGACTGCGGAGGGAAGCAATAGTTTTGGGATTGCAGCCCATGTGAACTGCGGTCCTAGCCTGAAGCAGTTTCCCTGGTCTTGGTTGGTTGGGTTGTCTTTTGGGTTGTGTTTTCTTTCCTTTTTTCTCTTAAAATATGCTTGGAAAAGATGGTCTCCCACACCTTATCTAACTGTTTAAGATGGAAAACTGATCAGGAAATGGGAGACCTGGCTTTTGTTGGCCTCAGGGGAACAAACTTACAGAAGAGAAGAAGAACGTCCATGGAGAAAATCTTCATCTCTCTAGTTGAAGCATCGGATGATGTGAAACAGAATGCAAAATTCACGAGACCAAAAAGACTTACTCCACTGAGATTAGTTTGCGTCCTAAGATGAAAAAAAGCATTTTCCCCCATAGAACATGAATCTTACAACTGAATGAAAGACAAAAGCAACCATAATTACTGAAGGAAAATTCTTGAAACTGAAGGGAAAAAGCACTTCCTAAATAAACCACATAGTAGAAAAAGTTCTGAGATTCAAAATGTCATAATTAAACATGGGTTTAGCACATTTAAAGAAGAACAAAGACTGAGACACTACAAACTTTTAGTGAATTTGAGTGTCTAATAATGTTGTCAGCTAATCAAGTTTTTTGTAATTTATTACTGCAGCACAGTATTTTCTGCCTTATTGTAAAGTAGTTGTGATGGAAGGGTATAGCTAGACTTTCTCTTTGTGGGAAATGTATAGTTCTTAGAAAGCAGGAAACAACTTTGGAAACAAAACTTTTTCGTTCAGGGAATGCAAAGCATATGGTTAGTGGTAGTGTAAATTTTCCCACATTGCTAAACCAATGTGCACTAGAATATTATGGGTATGCAGTCAAGAAAATAGCTGACAAAGTATCATCACCAAGCAACTAGCAGAGTCAGTTAGTCAGTGCTGACTTGGCCAGCTTTGAAATACTGATTTTAAAAGCCCATTACTAAGCTCCTAACTATAAACTACCAATTTGTTAAAGTCATTACAAAGGCAAACACAATCTTAGGGCTACTTTAAGTGAGTTCTTTCCTGAGAACAGTGCTTTGATGAGACCTTAGCTTGAATACTGAGTATGTCTAATCTGCCAAAGTCCAGAAGGGCTTGTTCAACCTGGAACTGCAGCTGTGACAGTGACCAAGACCCTGGCTGATGACAAGAGATGAAAACAGTACAGCTGATTTAGTCTAGAGAAGTAAAGAGGGTGGAGGACAGCTAAAAGATTATGACTGCTAAAAAATGCAAGTGTTTCCCACTGTCCAGCTTGAGACTTGCAGTGGTGTAACTTTTTTAAAAATAGTTTGATAAGGTTACACAATATAATACCAAGTGGTTACCTGTGATTGTTGAAAAACAAAGTGATTCAAATTATTGCTTCCAGACCTACCAGATAAGGACTGCAATTAATGACTTGTCAACATGTTTCTTTCAAACTTTGTAAACAATATTATTGTACTTCAGCTCTGGTTTTGGCTTAGCCTAGAATGTTTGGCCATTTTTATTCAGCAAAATTGTAATATTCAAGCCACTAAATGTGAGCAGACAGTGTAAATAGGCTCATTATACTAGTACCTTATTTACCCATTCTGGTATCAGTACTGGGCTGTTCAGTCTAATCTGTGACTTTGTCCATTCAGTTATGTGTACCTGCTGGAACCACAGATCCTATGATGAAGGACATTTCTTATTACTTCAGGGATCTCAGCATGAAAAGTCAGTTTCATCTGGTGGTGAAGAATTGAATTGGGCATGATGTGTTTCAATGTGAGGAAGATCAGGGAAAAGAAATATAATTTATTTACCTAACAGATGCTTCAATCTCAAATGTATTTGGTTTATTGGATCTGATTTTTTTTTGAGATGAGAAACAAGTGCAATATCATAGCAGCCTCCACTTGTTTCATCATCATAGTTCAAACCTAGATTGAATCCTAGTTCAAACTGGACTGTTGGACTAAATTGTGGAAATCAAAATGTCCTGCATACCAATAAAGTGAAGCAGTTAACAATATCACAAGATCGTCTTTGTTCAGATCACTTTCTTTCATTCTAGTTAAAAGGGCTATAAGAACGTTTTAGTTGAATACAGTATTTGATTTAGTTTTTAACCGGCATTTTGTGATACTCGAGCGCAAAAAGTATAGAACTTTTTAAAATAGAGGCTTTTACAGATGTATTTTCTTAGGACAGCAGGGAGGTTATGCTGTCACGGGAATTGTGTTAGACCGACACTCTTGGGTAACTGGGACAAATCAGATATAGATCTCTAATGATCTCTAAACCATTAACTTTTCAAACCTTCTGGTAGCTTATGACAAGCTAGGGAGTTTTCTCAGTCCAGTTTCTAGCAAGAACGGATAAGTGCCTCAAAAATTTTACAATATCTGGAATAGCTGCTTTTATTTACTGTTCTGACTTTGGGTTAAATGGATGTGGAAAAGAACCATGCAGTAACTTGGACTGCAAGACTGATTTGCAAGACAGTTCCACTTCAGTAAGGTTTGCTTACAGGGTTCCCAGAATTTGAAAGGTGAAAGGAAAGACTTATTCTTCCTCCTTGTAATCCCACATTGTATAATGCTGCATTCCTAACCAGTGAATTAATGCTGGTCTGTCGCTTTGTTCGAGAGGTCACATGAAGTATTTATTTATTTATTTTTATTTTTTACTGTAAATTAGAGATGCTGTGGCCTAAATATTTTCGTCTTCTATCTTTGAAATGTCTGCAACGGAGTGTTTGCAACAGAACACACATTATCTTTGTGCATCTGGAGTGTTAAAACTTAATCATTCACAAGAATCTGTGATCGATTCCCTTGAAGATATCAAGAGAAGGGTCTTATTCCCCTGTTATGGTTTAACCCAGTAGGCATCTAAAACAACCACAAAGTTGTTTGCTCACTTCCCCCCTCAGTGGGATGGAGGAGAGAATCAGAAAGAAAAAGGTATAACTCATGGGTTGATGCAGAGACAGTTTAATAGGACAGAAAAGGATGATAATGATAATAATAGAAGAATATGCAAAATAAGTGATGAACAGCACAATTTCTTACCACCCGAAGCTGATGCTCAGCTAGTTCCCGAGTTGCCCTGCCTCCCAGCCAACCCCCCAGTTATATACGGAGCATCCTAGATCCAAAACACAGCTCTATACCAGCTACTAGGAAGAAAATTAACTCTATCCCAGCTGAAACCAGGACATTCCCCCTTCCCTCCTGCCCCGATATTTTCTTCCCTTTATAAGACAGCTTGAAAATAAGGGTTCTAATTCCTTTTGGAGATTTCACTTCAGACTTTAACTGTGTAATTCCTTAATGAGTTTGGATGAGGCACATAATATGTGTATTTTATATCCTAAGACACATTTAATTTTGTCCATTAAATAGTATAGAAAAAATTATTTTTTAGACACTAAGGAAATTAACCTCATTGATCACCAAATTTAATTTCTGCTTGTGGCTTTTTCACTAGATTTTGTCAACTAGATGAAAGAATGCAGATTCTCAAGTTCTGTATAATAATACATTATAAGAATTCATTAAAAGTTATAGCAGCAATGAAACAAACATGCATTTTCGTAAACAGAACTGCCACTTCTGCCAGGTCATCCAGGCTGACAGGTACTGTATTAGATATGTGTATGCTGAGCTCTCTTAATTATGATAAGGAACATAGCTGAAAAATGTCTAGTGTCTCTAGCAAGATTTTGCACATCCTCATCTCCTGTGGAAGTGGATATGTTATCTTGTTTGAAGGAACTGTAAAACCTACAGTGAAGTTGATCAGTTGGTGCCTGAACAATTCACAGGCTCCAGAGGAGAAAGGACACCAGTGCATGTGTATGCAATAGATGCTTTGGTCCAGGAAGAAGGGAACACCTGCAAAGCTGAACAGAGGAAAGTAGACAAATCAACTGCAATAACATTTTGTGTAGGGATGGGGATAGGATTTCAAGAATTAAGGAAAGCCTTCATTACCTCTTATACATGCCTGACTTACTCATAAACTTGATTAATCCCTTTAAAGTTTACTATAAATGAATGCCAATGAAACATTTTATATTGGTTACACAAAATAGAGCAGTTCCAAAGTTCTGAAACATAGTGAACTAAATATTTTGCTAGCTTCTAAAATACTGGTGGTTTCTAAAATTTCTAGCAGTTTGTATGGCAAGATTCCAAAGTCCTGTCACTGGAAGTACACCTGATTAAAATATGATGTAAATATTTGACTAAGAAATGTCAAGTCCTTGAGGGCATTCTTGTGGTGGTTTCAGCTATGATGACTTCAGGTGCTGTTAATAGGAACTGAGGCTATACTGAACACTAATGTTCAAAAGAAACACTTCTGTGGTGGATCTCACCCGGGATAGAAGTGGATCTCACAGATTCTCCAGGTGAAAAATGCAGGGATCATTGCATAGACTGGGATAAACCATGTATCTGTTAGAATAGACAGGTGAGGAAGCTGAGAATGAGCAGTTTAGGAGGCGTGAGTTGGTGCAGTAAAGCAAATGAATTCTCAGGGATATCATGTTAGTATGGTACGGGAATGGCTACTAGCTCTGGGGTCAAATTTCATGACGCGCTTCTGTCCCACTTCTGGGGCTTCCTGGCAGAGCAGCATCTATGATAATCATGATGAGTTAGTACTTGTTAGTACTCCAGCTAAAGAACATAACTCCACGCAGTGTCAAGACATTGCTGAATTGGGGACGAAACTGCTGTGCTAGGACGGAGCAAATAAAGACAAAATCTGTTACTTCTTGGATTGGAGGAGAAAAAAGAAGACAAGAAATCCTGATTAAATCTCTTCCCTCAAAATGGGAAACAACAAAGTTTTAAAGAATCTTAATAGATTTATTTTCTTGTTCCAGAACCTAATGATCATGAAGCATTCATTATCCATAAATGTCAGAGAAATAAAATATATCATCAAACCCATATCCCTATATAAGTAGGTGTTCAGCTACAGGGAACAGCTTTTTCTGTGCTGTACCTCCTGTAATGTTTTGGGTGCTTGATACAAAAGCTCCACGAAACACGGACTCAGGGATTTAGTCAGAGATTTAATATCTAAGATATGTACTTAGTTTGATGACTGGAGAACTAGCATACACACAAAAACCTCATTAGGAGTGTCTTCATAGTCATTAGAAGTGAGTTAAACGGGAGTGAGCTGGTTCTAACAATTGCAGAAGACATTTCAGGCATGAGGAGATAAGATGGAGCAGAAGTAAGAGGAGCTAAATGAAGGGCATTTAAGGGAGAACATGAATTAGGTCAAGAGAGAACATTTAAGGGAGAACATGATTAGGTCAAAATTACAGGGTTATGACAAAGGGTCTGTGGTGAACAGAAATCTGGATGCATGATATGTGGTACATATAAGAGTAAAAAGTAAAAAGGATATGTAGAGAGGAAGTGTGACAGTGCGTTCCGATCCCCCTGCCAACCTGACCTTTATTTCCCGTACTTCTGTTCAAGCGATAACCACCAGTGGCTGGTCATGATGGCTGCATCCAGCTCAAAGTGGATTCAGACACAGATAATGACACAATAGCCAAGGGCTAATTTAAGCAATGTGCCCACCTAACCACAGTGCCAGTCAACGTCCAACTCAAGCCAAATTTGGAAGAAACTAACATCTGTGGTCGGTATGAAAATACGACTATTAGTCAATCATCTTACCCATAAATAGTGAGCAGCCCAAGAGCCTTTTGTGCTTTCCTGCACAGCAGCAGGCTGCACGCCAGGATCTCCCCTTGAGTAGGGATGATTCTCAGTGTTAATCCTCAAGGTTGAGAGAATCCTTATCACATCAGATACTCAGTAGGTGAATTGGGAATAAGCGTGCTGAAACTATGAAAATGTTAGCTAAGTGATATAAAGGATTGATTGTGCACATATAATCCTTTAGAGATAAACCATTGACCAAGTCTGAGACTAGGACTGGATCCAGCCACACATAGACTCCTCTGAGAAGGAATTTAGAAAGCAAGGGTGTCCTCTCTGAACCTCGTGACTCAACAGGAGAGTTTCCCTGACGTTTTGTCTGACCCTGTCCTCCATGCAGTAAATCATAAAGTGTACCTTACCCTTGAATCTTGTTAAACCACTGTCGCATTTACCATTGTGTTAACACACTTTGTTATTAATAAAATACATTGCTACTTCTCTCTTGCGAGTGAAATGCATCTCTATCACTCCATCTGTGACAGGAAGAGATGATATAGTAAGAAAAATTATTTTTGGCTGCATCACGTATAGCTATCTACAAGCCAGGACAAAATGATCATTCACAAAATGGGAGAAATGGAAAACGCTGTAGTCTGAATATGAGAGAAGGTACAACCAGGCTGGATTCTTTCCTGAATGCTGAAGGAATAATGTAACCTGGCTGTTTGGAGAGAAATCAGAGAGAAGGCAAGCTAGGAAAAACTTAACACCAGCTTTCAGGGCTACCACACAGTAGATATATTCTCACAATAAATCTTTCAACACTGACAGTGAATGATTTGTTCCAAATCAGCCAAAAGCTCCAGTGTGCAATTGTATATGTGGATTTTTTTTTAATAAAGCTGAAAAATTCTAATCTCTATTCTGCAAAAATTAACGTAGACCCTCATGCCTCAGTGCAGCAGATATAATGTACCTGGAATACAATGCACCTTGAATTTCCACATGCACTGCCCGCTTAGGGGAGTCTCTCACCAAAAGTCATGTTATAAAACATGCTCTATATGTTATAAGAATACTATAAATGGAAAATGTGCTGGCCCGTACAATTCCAGTTTTGATACAACTCAAAATCTGTTTTGCTACAGTTTATTGATTGCCAAGCATTCTTGACTCTTCCTGACATAATTCCTGGCAAATGTCCATACAAAGAGTCCTTTGCTTTGATCTCATTATGAGATCACAATGAGGTCACAATGATTATGGGATCATTATGAGTACTTGCCTTCAGGGATTTTGTGACAAAGGTTAAAGGAAAACTAATTTCTTGCCTCTGGACTTTATTTGCCTTGTCTTTTGGGGAACAAATTTTTCCTTAAACTATCTTGTAACCAAGTAAAAAAATTCTCCCCTCTCTCCTACAACAAGCCCTGGGACCATTATCTTAACACAGGGATAATTTACCTTCCTGTCTCTAGGGCTGGCACATAATTCCTCTATAGGTTTTTCCTCTATGAAGGTAGGACTATTGTTTTGTCTTATTGTAGTGTCCAAGAGTTCTCAGCTGCTAAAATAATTGTCATGTCATTGATGCTGAAGAGAAAGTGAAGTTTCATCCCACTGCACATTTTTAGTCTGAAACCTGTGTTTCTAACACAGGTGCACCAGTCTCTGGTTGTTTTTAAACCCTCTATTGCCAGCCTGAGATAACGTACTCTTCCTCACTGATGGCCTGTCTTTTCTGAGTTATAAAATGCTGCAAATTAATAAAATTACTAGGAGGCTTCCATATATCTCATATGATTTCTTACAAATTACAGAAGGATAAAGATTTGTGTGTTCTCATCTTGATTTCCGCTGCCCTACCTACAAGAATTTTCATTTTTTTATTTTATTATATTCTATTGTATAACTTGTATATTCAAATCCTGAGTTTATGAAGATGAGAAATGTGAAGGTAACTAGAGAGTTTAGGATGATAAGCAGTTTGGCTGAAGAGTGCTAACAAACTTCAATAACTTTAAGCTTTAGGGGTGACACATTAAGTCTACTCTTAAAAAAACAGAAATGGCTTTCTCAGTTATCTTTTGTAGAAGAATTATATGTTGTACACTGCTTTCAGAAGTAATTCCACAGTTTTTAAAAAACCCCATGGATTTGCCAATATTACAATATTTGTGGCTGGAAAAACAAACTATTTTTAGGGAAGTCTATGCCTAAGAACATTTTGGCCTAGAGCAAGTTGGAGGAGTGGGGAGGAAACCACAAACTGAAGTATTTCGAAAGGCTAAAATCCATGTATAATTTATTACCTCTTGTACAGTGAAGCAGTAATTGGCTCTGATATTCCACAGAATAATCTAATCATTTCACAACTCAATTTAGTGCAGCACAGGGAAGAATATTAAAAGCTTTCTGAATAATGAGGCACTAATTTTAGTTTCTGCATTATTTCCATTAGTGATGATTGTCTGCTGTATGAAGAGTTCAGCTGAAAGACCATAAAGCTACCACAGTCGAAAAGGAGT
This sequence comes from Grus americana, assembly GCF_028858705.1. Lineage (NCBI taxonomy): Eukaryota > Metazoa > Chordata > Aves > Gruiformes > Gruidae > Grus > Grus americana. The sequence goes on along the minus strand of NC_072853.1, from coordinate 107,767,678 downwards.
CAACAAGCACACTTTGTTTGAAATATGTTTCATGAATAAAAACTCCTTGAATAAAGAATGAAGTGGCAAGTGTTCATACACGATGTTAATCTGAAATAGGTTATTAATATAAATTTGGATGTAAAATGTAAACATGAACTTTCATATTTCATATTTAAGGATTTAGTTGCAGGGTGCTTGGTGGGGATTAAAAAGTTTGAGTTGGGGTTCTGGATTCTATCTGAATAATTAATATCTCAGTGGAACCATATTTCCTCAGCACTGCTCTTCTCTGTAATTCAGCACATTTACATGCTTTTTATTTAATTGCAATCAGACTGGATTGTTGCCAGCAGATTGACTAGAGGCAACTCACTGCAGAAGAACGGGAGAGGCCCACAGGAGAGGTGGTCATGAATTCCACTCTCACAATTTGGATGTGTTGAACTGCAGATAGGCATAAAGCCCATATAAGAAGCTGCCTATAATTCTCAAGTTTGTCAGCTGGCAGTGCTTTCATACCCAGAAGAGGTACTGTGGTCATAGGGCCAGGCTGGGCTGCTTTCATGTCAGCTGAGGACCCCTTCTGGTGGAAGTCCTCAGCTAACCGACTGCACCCTGAAAGGCACCAGAACATCAAAAGCAAGTGGTGGTACTGGGCTGAATTTAAGCTGCAAATGCACAATTCTTGTATGACAGTACTGGGTTGTTTTGTGGATTTTTTTTGTTGGTTTTGGGTTTGTGGTTATTTTTAAACCTGCTTGTATTTTCTTATATAATCTCTGTACTAGTAAGAAAGTTGCTTGTTTATCTTCGGTGACACCAAGCAGTACATTTGGAGGGAGAGGTTCCTCTCCTGGTATTGGCAGCTGGGTGTGCCTGATGCAGAGGAGGTCCTTGGTGCGTCTGTGTCCTGTTGGGAAGAGCAGAGCAATGTGCACGTAATTGAAAAATATGGAAGTCCTTTCTGAGGAAAGGACTTGGGGGTACTGGTTGATGAAAAGCTCAACATGAGCCAGTAATGCGTGCTTGCAGCCCAGAAAGCCAACCGTGTCCTGGGCTGCATAAAAAGAAGCATGAGCAGCAGGTCAAAGGAGGTGATTCTGCCCCTCTACTCTGCTCTCGTGAGACCCCACCTGGAGTACTGCATCCAGCTCTGGGGTCCCCAGTACAAGAGAAACATGGAGCTCTTGGAGCAAGTCCAGAGGAGGGCCATGAAGACGATCAGAGGGCTGGAGCACCTCTCCTATGAGGACAGGCTGAGAGAGTTGGGGTTGTTCAGCCTGGAGAAGAGAAGGCTCTGGGGAGACCTTCTAGCAGCCTTCCAGTACCTAAAGGGGGCCTACAGGAAAGATGGGGAGGGACTGTTTACAAGGGCATGTAGTGATAGGACAAGGGACAATGGTTTTAAGCTGAAGGAGAGTAGATTTTGATTGGATTATAAGAAGAAGTTCTTCACTATGAGAGTGTTGAGACACTGGAACAGGTTGCCCAGAGCAGCTGTGGATGCCCCCTCCCTGGAAGTGTTCAAGGCCAGGTTGGATGGGGCTTTGGGCAACCTGGTCTAGTGGAGGGTGTTCTTCTCAATGGCAGGGGGGTTGGAACTAGATGATCTCTAAGGTCCCTTCCAACCCAAACCATGCTATGAAAGAAATACTTTTTCTAGAGATCTACAGCAGACAGTTCAGTGTGTGCTGGAAACCTCAGTGTCTCTGTGGTGTTTAAAATGAGAGGGGCTTAGAGGAGGGAACTTGGTCTGCAAAGATACAGTGGGTAAAAAACTTTTTCAAGCCTTACAGGTTTTGCCTTGTCTCCTATTTTATTCTGAGCTTGCTTGCTTTTTGGAAAAAACAGCGTATGCTAGTTGATGGTCAGATGCAGCTTGGTGTCAGAGCTTAAAGTGTTGGCCTTTGTGCACTTAAGGAGGCAGATCCCTGAGCCCTACCTGGGCTGTGCCCACCACACTGACCAGTGGCTGAGGGGATGGGAGGCTGTTCAGGAGAATACTTATAAGGATTGAGACATAAATCTCCTTTCTGGGAAATCTGGAAGGGCCTGACAAAGAGTTTCCACAAAGAAGCAACTGGAGAAGTGGAAAGCAAGGGAGTTAAGAGCACGGCTGTCTAAGAAACCCAGAATTTCCTGGAAGAAAGTGCTTAGAGCTGGGGGGGTGGAGAAGTTGGAGAAAGTGCATGCACTTAGCTGGTAATTATAGAGCTAAAAGTGACTCAGTATTACTTGCAGCAAATTGAGTGAAATCATCTTCTAATTATCAGACTTAAGTGGGAAAGAGTTTTTGACAGTTTTAATTGTTTTTTCTCAACCCCTAAAGTCAAAATGTTTTGCTACAAGACTGACTTGTGGGTTGTTGGTTCTTTTTTTTAATGTTTCAATCCTTTTAAAACCCACCTAGTAATAAATGCTTGAAAATGAAAAACCATTTCACACAAACTTGCAAATTCTGTTTAAAATATATTTAATTTGGAGCTTCTTTTTAACTAGAATGTTTATAGAAGCAGGTGCTATCGCAGAGTTTTGTGGAGGGAGAAAAAACCCAGCCTTCATGGAAAAATGTATAATCAGAATATTTGCAATCTGCTGTCCTAATCTTGATATCTACATATCAGTGGCTCATCTGGGGAGAGCATGTACTGCAAGTCCTGCTGAAACATCATATTACTTAGAACCACATTTCCTTTAAAAACAGTGCTGAATATCATCAGACCCTTGAACTTTCTATTATTTGTTTGAATCATCTACTCTGTGATCTTTCATTGCAGCTCACCCTAGAGAAAGGTAAACTGTCTTTCTAGTTTTGAGGAAAAGAGATATGGGAGGTTAGGAGCACCTGGGTCAGACTTAGGCTCTGCTGAAAAGTGTCCAAGCCTGATGGTTCTTTTCCTTTAAGTACCACAAAACAGAAATGTCAACACCTTTGCCTATATGGGAGTTAAAAGACTAACACCCTCACTTGGTTACTAGCAGCAAGTTATCTATGAAAATATTAGTTAATTAGAAGCCCTCAATCTATTCCTCTTCACTGAGAAGTTGCCAGCATTTTTTCTCTGGAAGATAGCAAGTTTTGCTGAAAAGTGTGATCCTTGTAATCAGATCAGATGGGTGTTAACATAACACTGAGCTCCAACTATTGAAAATCACTTCTGTACTGTTGAAACAGTTCTTTGTTCAGCACTTATTATTTTCGATGTAACATCTTAGGCTTTGTGTTGTGTCTATATGCAGAAGAAACTTTGTGTTAGGCAAGTCAGTTTCTATACTAGCTTCTTGACTGTATACATGGTTAAAAGAAATAAAGGTATTTAAATCATGCTCCATCTTTTGAATCCATTACTCAGTTATTTTAAGATAGTGTTTATAAAACCTCTTTTAGAAAATTATGTGAAAACTTAGGATTATCTATCCATTCACACTGATTAAAGCTTGGGGGGGCACAGTTATAAGCAACTTCATGGCATGAAAAGCCATGATAAAATAAAAAATTATCAGGCCAGAATGTTGCTTTGATTGACAGCCTCAAATTATGCATTCACGCAGAGTAGCAGCTATTCACAGTGGGACCACGAATCACCAAAGTAACTGTGCTGTGCAGATGATCCCATTCAAATTGGGTACTGACTTCTTCCATTTTTAACTCTAAAATGATAACTGATTATCATTAATGCATTTAAATGCAAAACTATTATCTTTTGTGATAGTATATACCACATTGAAATTGCAATGCGCTCTTGGCTCTTTTCACTTTGAGTGTTGCTGATGGGATTTTGTATCTTTAATTGCTTTTTGGTTTTTTGTCAATATACTCCACAAATACTAATGAAATATTGCAAAACACTCATAATGTGCAAAAGAGCTATCATCCTTGTTTTGGTTTTAGAGAAGGAAAAAACTCAAAACAAACCCCCAACAAACACACCATCATAGAAGAAGCTTTCTTCTAGCTTTATTACAGTTTTTTCTAACTCCTTAATCTGTATATTCTCTTACTTATCCAACAGCTCTGTTTCTCTCTCTTTCTTTACTAAGCAAACGACTAATTCTTACTTAATTGATGATTCTGGATGGCAGCACTTTTTTGATCTATGCACATCTAGACAAAATTAATTGTCCTGTTTATACACCATAGCACAGTACAGCATGGGTATCTAAAAATCAGTAGCTGCAGATGACTGATGGTCTTGGGTATTGCACTTCTCCTGCCAGCACAGGAAATGACAATTTGTTATGTCATGGGACGTGCTAACTGCGGCAAAGGACAAAGAAACAAGATTTCCCAGTGTTCGTTCTGTTTCATTCAGAAAGCTCTGCAAAACACTAGCATCTTTATCTGAGATGAAATCCTAGCTCTTTTAAATCTGGGTTTTTTGTTTTATGTGTTAGAATACAGCAGGGTGAGAGAGTAGAATTACTGCCTTTTATGGATACTGTCATCACTTGCATATTAAATAGCTTGACACTGAAATTAATTCTTTTCAGAAGAAACATTCCAGGAGGGTGTGAAGGGAGGGGCCAAATGGCCTTCTCATCAAAGCTTATGCCAAGAGTAACAAACCTGACTGTAATACATCATGGTTAAATGCACCAAAGCACTGTATGTAAGCATAAGATATGTTACACAAATATTTAGGCTGGATAAAAGCAATTCAAGACACATTGTTTGGTTCTGTATAATCCTATGAAACTTTCTTAGTAACTTTGAAGACATAGACAAGTGATTATTGGGTGAATTAAAACGAGCAGCTGTGAAGACATATTGCCAAAGTCAACATTCCAGTTACAGATATCCCGTGGCACTCATCTGCTATGTACCACAATAGAGTATCACTGAATCTTCTGCTGTTTATTGCAAATTTTCCAACCTGGGGCTGAGAAAAATATACTTTGTTATATCTCTGGTTGCCATAAAATAGCACAACTCCATTCACTTTACACTGTGAAAGTACTCTGGAATTAACAACGTAACTTACATTTAAGGAGGGAGGGAGGAAAAAAAGTGGGAGTGAGGTTGCAGAGAGGGGTCCTGTTTTCTCAGGTTTTATTTTATATGAAAATGCTGTTATTACTATCTGTGAATCTGTTATCTGCAAAATTCTCTTCAATAACTTGTTTGATTTCTATTTTGCTCAAAGTTCCGTGGATATTTGTGAGACTGGCACCTCTGTAGGGAGCAAGTCCTATGTATTGCAGTCAAGATATGCAGCTGCATCAGCAGCTGCATCAGCACAAGGTTTTCTGAGGGATGTCATGCTAAATGTGCATTTATTCCCTGTCTTGTTCTTCAGATGAACATCTATCACATGTATCAGGAGGCAAACGGCATAGCTGCAAGTGCTAATATCTGCTTCAGTATTGCTTACCTGACACTTGCATTCCTTGAGAAATGTTGTTTGGGGAGAATGATCTAGCTATTGGGTAAAGCAGTGAAGGAAAACCTCCTTGGCATTAGCACTTTTATAACAGCAGTTTATAATCTCTGCAATTATCCATTTACATGCTTCTGAAATCTCTTTTAATATCACTTTTTACAAGTAGCAGGTCTCCAAAATCAGGCCTTTCAAATTATTTAACCAGATCTCTGAATATCTGGCTTGTGCATCTGAAAGGTGTACTCCCTAGTACCATCACAACTGGATTAAACACAAAGGAGATTATTATAGGGGAAAATACATCATATGAATTACACTTCAGTTGGGAAATGCACACGCAGTTGTTTATAAATAACAGTAGTGTTTTACAGTGGCCCAGATAAATGTTCTGTTAGGTTTTTAGTTTCCTTAAAAGGATCCTTCAAGAAAACTGGTCTGGATGACCTCTCCTTTTTCAAGAGACAACAAAGCTTCAGGTGAAGAGCATATAAGGGAGCTCTTGGTGTTAAAGACTATTTAAGCCACTTGATGGGTTTTGTAATATTTTTTCCTTTTTCCCCTTTTTCACTTTTTTCTCCTTTTTTCCCCCATGCAGTCTCCCGTCCTATCTTTAAGTGACATTTTTTTGTAAAAACTCCAATCTCCCTTGTTCTTTGCGATTGCTCATGATTCCCAAACATTCTTCCTAGACCAGCATTGATTAGGACAATATGATCTGGGTTTTTTTGGAGTATATGGTAGGGATCAGATGATGGTTCAGTTACTGTGCTCCCACCCATTTTCCCATTTTCCTTTTTCTGGGCCAACTGCTTAGGGATCATGGATTCCTGGAGGAATGGGGGACAAACAGTTACCCACAGATTGGGGGGAGAAAAATATGGCAAAAAATACCAGCCTGGCTATTTTATCAGTGTTCTTATGGGCTTCAGTTATCTCCTGGGATAACAAGACTTCCTTCTGCTACGCTCAGCCATCACAGAAGTAAAAAGCTTTAAAGGTCAAAGTAATGGGGTTCATTAGTGTGTGATCTGGGAGAGCTGCTATGTCAGTATGTTTGCTACATTGTCTGGAACTAAAAGCGATGGGAGGAAAAACAATATGAGTGGGGAAAATGAATGCATGTCTGATGTTTTGCAAGTTCTGTGTTCATGACTTTCTTGATCGCTCTAATTTTAAAAAACTGCAAGGTAAATTACATGATTTTACTTACATAAATTGATGGGTTGCACAGAGAAAAATGAATTGTTCTTAAAATAGATAAGCCAAAAAAGGCTCTGTTCTGGCTGTGACAGATCTACCTAGTTAAGCCCAATTGTTCTTGGACTTTCTTCTTGTCTAAGTGCTTGTCTAAACAGCCTTTAACTAGGTTCACAAAGTGATTCAGGTTATTTTAAACAATAAAAAAAAGTTTCTATGAAGTAACTAATATGTATAAAAGTTTTCCTGACCTTTTTTCAGATATATCTGCTAATTAAAACAACTCCCCAAAGTTTCCTTTATAGATCTTGATTCTTTTACAACCTTCAAACATTGCTATAACTACCACTTACTCTTCCATGGGAGTTGCTCCTTTTTCTTTCCTAATTTTTCTATCTTTGTTGGATGCAGGCATGATTTATCTGTCTTGCACTCTCGGCTCATTGATGTTTCTGTGCATTTTTAGAAGGAGTCAAGGGAATTTGCCCTGCAGAATATAATCTGACTCGAAAAGATTTACTAGATTAGTAAGCTGACTTTGCCACGATACATTGCAGAGCCCATCTAACTGCTCCTAGATGTCTCGCTGTAAAAATAAATACTCGTTCCTTCCACTGTGGTAAATCCACATCCTCATTGTTTTTCTGAGAACCAAAATGTCATAAAGCTAGTTAGCATTTGCCTACTTCCATCTAGCTAGTCTTTAGCAAATGCTTTGTGGTATCTTTCCTTTCTTGTGAAATTTGTTAAAAAACTCAAAAATGAAAAAAAGATAAGTTCTTTAGCTGGTCACATCTCTTTACCTCCCTGCACCCTTCTTTCCCACAGGCATGTAAAGAACATTGCAATAATGAAGTAGAATTTGAGAAGAAGGAGGGGGAAAAAATCTTTAAAATAAATTGGTTAGTGCTGCCTTTCTAGGAAATGATGGGGTTTTCCCCTTATTTTCATGACTGTAAGAAATAAGTGCCTTGGCTGCTCACTTCAATACTGGGGCAGGGGGACAGGTTTGAGATTACACTCCTGTTGCTCCTGGGGACATGGAGAAGGTGACCTGCTTCTTTTTGAACATGGGAATGCATGTGTCCTCCCATTTGCAATCTTCAAAACCAGAAGTGAATTCTACTCTTTTTAATGTTTCACAACATTGTATAGCTCTCTTCTAGCTCTTAATAAAAGGGAACAAGTGTGTTTGACCAACTGCTGCAGGCCAATAGACATTGACCAGTATCAGTTTAGGAGAAAATTAATTAAAACCACTTTCTCATAGTGCTTTTCTAACCTTAACAAAAAGGCCTATGTAGTCTGTTCCAGAGTTAAACTGAACTATTCAGCTTTCTAAACAAGATTTTCACATCCCTGGAGAAGCTGACAACATGCCTGCAACACTTAACTTTCAGTAAACATAATCTCTGTGTTGCTTCCACATTTAAGCGACTCTGTTCCACTTCCAGAGTAATTGTAGAATAGAATCATAGCATAGAATCATACAATGGTTTGGGTTGGAAGGGACCTTAAAAATCATATAGTTTCAACCTCCCTGCCATGGAGAGTCATGGCAGACTGGTGAAGTTCCCAGTGACTAAAGAGGGGAAACATAACCCCTGGTCAGTCTCACCTCTGTGCCTGGCAAGATCATGGAGCAGATCCTCCTGGAAACTGCTAAGACACGTGGAAAACAGACAGGTGATTTGTGACAGCCAACATGGCTTCACTAAAGGCAAATTATGCCTGACAAATTTGGTGGCCTTCTATGATGGGGCTAAAGCATTGGTGGATAAGGAAAGAGCAACTGACATCATCTACCTGGACTTGTGCAAAGCATTTGACAGTGTCCTGCATGACATCCTTGGCTCTAAATTAGAGAGACGAGGACTAGATGGATGGACCACACAGTGGATAAGGAATTGGCTGGATGGTTGCACTCAAAGAATTGTGGTCAATGGCTCAATGTCCAAGTGGAGATCAGTGATGAGTGGTGTCCCTCAGGGGTCGGTATTGGGACCATTTGTATTATTTAACATCTTTGTCAGGGACATGGACAGTGGGATTGAGTGCACCCTCAGCAAGTTTGCAGATGAGACCAAGCTGAGTGGTGTGGTTGATACTCTAGAGGGAAGGGATGACATACAGAGGGACCTTGACAGGCTTGAAAGGTGGGCCCGTGTGAAGCTCACGAAGTTCAAAAAGGCCAAGCGTAAGGTCCTGCACCTATATCAGGGCAATTCATAGAATCATAATTCCAAACATGAATACAGGCTGGGCAATGAGTGGATTGAGAGCAGCCTTGAGGAGAAGGACTTGAGGATACTGGTGGATGACAAATTGAATATGAGCTGGCAATGCGCACTCGCAGCCCAGAAAGCTAACCGTATCCTGGGCTGCATAAAAAGAAGCATGAGCAGCAGGTCAAAGGAGGTGATTCTGCCCCTCTACTCCGCTCTCATGAGACCCCACCTGGAGTACTGCATCTAGCTCTGGGGTCCCCAGTACAAGAGAAACATGGAGCTCTTGGAGCAAGTCCAGAGGAGGGCCATGAAGACGATCAGAGGGCTGGAGCACCTCTCCTATGAGGACAGGCTGAGAGAGTTGGGGTTGTTCAGCCTGGAGAAGAGAAGGCTCTGGGGAGACCTTCTAGCAGCCTTCCAGTACCCGAAGGGGGCCCACAGGAAAGCTGGAGAGGGACTGTTTACAAGGGCATGTAGTGATAGGACAAGGGACAATGGTTTTAAGCTGAAGGAGAGTAGATTTTGATTGGATTATAAGAAGTTCTTCACTATGAGAGTGTTGAGACACTGGAACAGGTTGCCCAGAGCAGCTGTGGATGCCCCCTCCCTGGAAGTGTTCAAGGCCAGGTTGGATGGGGCTTTGGGCAACCTGGTCTAGTGGAGGGTGTCCTTGCCCATGGTGGAGCTATATGATCTTTAAGGTCCCATCAAACCCAAACCATTCTATGATGATCTTAGTTGTAGTTTAGCTAGATACGTTACCTAGAAATGTCATCTGTGATGAAACAGGAGCCACAGGGGGATGGGAGAAGTCTGGAACAAGATATCTACATCTCTACATCTTTCATGAATCCATATACATATATATAGTGCAATGCTTTGTAGACATGTGACTAGCTCTTAATAAGCTAAGCTGGGTATCAGAAACAATATAATTGCATTTGCATATCTACTGTTCTCCTATGTCCTGAGCAGCTTGTTCAGAGGTAGATCAGGTTCCTCTATGCCGTATGGCAATATGCCATGAATATATATACTTTAAGATAAATCAAATTATGGTAGCCATTTTTTTCATCCATGGAAAAATGAGGAAAAAAACCCACAAAACAACCCAAAGATAAAATCAAAGATATACAGGGAGAAAGAATGTAAAGAAGAATACAATGGTTTGTCATCTGACAAATGATAACACGTACCATGAATGGAGATAAAAAAGCCGGTTGCCAAGAATGAAGAGAAAAAGAGTGGGGAAGTGACAGAAGAGTCCTGGGGAACACCCACGGAGTGAAGATAAAAGGAAGACAATTACCATCCCAGAACAGTTTGAAAAGTGAGTCAATTTGTGAAATGCGAAATACAGGAGTGATGGGTTAGATATACTAACAGTTTGCATTAAAGCAGTAGTAAAGAGCTATCTGCAGGGTGGAAAACAGCTGAATAATCAGAGAACAATAAGAGCAAGAATCAGGCTTTCACAAGTAGTTTGAAGTAAGTCATTAACAATGAGAAGAGCCTCTCTTTGGCCTAAAGAGAGGTCATGCTGGAAAAGTTCAGTGCAACATGATAGGCATGGATAGAATACCATGCAAAAATGATAGATACCTATCTCAAGACTTTGAGAAATGTGGGAAGAGGGAAAGATGACAGCAATTTAACAGAACAAAGAAATTATGTGGCATTTCCTAACTAACACAGGATTCATCTTTCTTTGATGACCTCAGAAGACACATGAACATTGAGAGGTGAGAAATAATAGTAGAAAGAAGAAAAAAAAGAAACTTGAAGTAAAGCTCACCTAACAAGGAAGGTCTTATCAGACCAGATGAATGAAATGAGTGGGGAAATAATAAGAGTAGAAGGGAGGCAAAGGCCGTTGTTGTTGCACTTACAGAAAGAAATAAAAACGATACACATACTTCCTACTTTTTCATGCTGAATTCACTGCCAATGTTTGAGGAATAAGTACTGCTTTGTATGAATACCCATGGTAGAAATTGGGCCTCAGTCAGACAAGAGAAGAAACTTTGGTGGTTACAAGTGTGTAGGAGCAAGCTGTGGTATTTTCTTAGTTGTGGATGCCACAGGACATGCTTCACATTGTCAGGCTCCTGTACTTAGTTCATCTGATCCCCCCTGCAACCTGACTGAGAGCCAAATGACAGGCTTCAGTAAGAGCTGGCATGTTTTTTTCATTACTTTTGATGGTTTCTCTTCTCATTTGTGCCACCCAGTGTAGTGTATGTAATTAGAAGTTTTTACTTCTTCTGACAGAGGCTTCTATGGAGCAAATTGTTAAAAAACATGTTTCTCAAATTGATGTTCCCAGAATTGCAGACAATAATCAATGCCTATAGTCATGCAGAGAGGACTTGTTCCAGGGCATGCTGTCTTCTGTATATAGTCCCGGGTGACTTGTAATTCTTGCTTTTTTGCTTCCACATTCTGTTGTCTTCAAATACGGGAGAGCAAGCGTGATCTGTTGTGTCAGGAATCGAGATATAATGGACTAGCTCCTGTCTTCCTCTGAAATTGCTGCACCTCTGAAACTGCACCCTGCAGTATAGAGACCCATATTTCTGGTCTAATCACCTCCTTAGGAGCAGGGTGGAGGAAATACAGGATTCTGCTAAAGGGCTCTCTAAGGTGGCCCCCTCCAAGAGCCAGTGGAGTGACTGCTGGCACCCCCTGCAAAGGAACTACTGCATGAACTGCTGTACAACAGCTATTTTTGCCTTCAGGGAATGGTCTTTTGGGGATAACTTACAGCTGAGCAAAAACTGTTTGTACGGTATGTCAGAGCTCAGGTTTGATCGTAACTTACTGTTTTCTCATAGTAAAACCCCAGATGCAGGACTGTGGAACCCTAAGCTGAGGTTGTTACCTTGGGAGCTCTGTATTTAGTAGTGAATCCTTATTCACAACAATGTCCAGTTTGGACAGAAGCAAGCTGTGGCTGAGAAATCCTAGCTGAGAGAGAAGGTGCATTTCTCAGACAGACCCAAGCTCCTGCCTGCTGCTTTTCAGCTGAGAGTGGAGCTTAGTACTCTCTCTCCCTGCTCCACTCCTGGGAAACTGTAGGCTTCAGCTGAAGCAAGGGAGGGATGTTGTTCATTAATACCTCCCAGGAACAGACTAGAAAGGGAACATGTGTGTGACTGGGCTCAGAGTTCACTTTTTTTCTGGAGTGCTCTTTTTCCAGTCCAGGAGGCGAGGTTCTGATTTCAGGTCTGAAGAAACAGATGATAGCCTCACTGCTAGGCTCAGGCCCTCTCCTCAGGAGGCAGAGGCAGCCTCTCCTGGGCAACGGCACTGCTGGCTTGAGTGTCTTGTCAGTGGTAACAGGTGTCAGAGAGGCCAAAGTCCAGACTTCATACTAAGGTTTTCTGTGGGGTTTAAGGCTTTGCTTACACTGTAGTGGAAGGCCAGACTGAAGAACAAAAAGCTTCTGGACACCAAGTAAGCATAATAGTGGCCATCTTGTCCTTGCTGTAGTGAAGAGGTGATTGAGAATTAGCCCCTCAGTGAGTTCTTTCTTCTTTCATCTGTCTTCCTGGCTCTGTGCTGAGATGCTCAGTTCACTCATTATCTTTATATTACCTTAAACCACATAGACTGTTCTGTTACCGTTATCCAAGTAGGTACTTCTTCCATCCTTGAGCATATAGTTTCTTTGAGCTAGTCAGGGTTTCTAAACTGACTTTTATTTCCTGTTTATATGTCTGCCCTCAGGCATTTTGCATTATTTTTTAGTCTATGACAAACAGTAGATTATCATGAGTGCATTTAGGTTGTTTCTTATGACTGTCTCTATAAAATGATTTACAGAAGTGCTGGTAACGAATTTTATGACACTGCATGAATTTTTCACCTGCAACTCAGAGTATGATTTATCAGTCCTTTAAAACATTGGTGAGCCTTCTGGAGGTTTTACAGTTCATATAACAAATTACATACTATTGTTAGTTGCAGTTAATTTTTCAGTAATGTATTACGAGAAACACAGGAAATTCTTTATCCCCTTACAGGCAAATTCTATCTTTCAAGGTATATATTTTTGTTCTTTTATTACAATTGATCAAGAGATATGTTCTGGCAGTATTTGTTCTTAAAGGCACATTAGCTATTATTGGCAGTGTAAGATTCCTTGCAGTTGTATTATATCTGTTTATAAGGCCTTTTTTTTTCTGTTACTTCCACTACTGCAAAGCATTTGATTCTGCACTTGAAGGCTGTTAATTGCCTGCATAGCTGGGTTTCTTATTTGTGGTTTTAGTCATAAAAAAGAATGGTACTAGATTCTTTTTCCAGTTCTTTAAACAATGTCTGGTTTTATTTTAATTGTTAATAAATTAGTTTTAATTCAATTATTCTGTCCTACTGAACAATGGCATGGAGCAGGGAGGGAATTTTGGCCTGCATTATGCACTTGGGCTAAAGTTAATAGGGGCACATTAGGTTTTTCTCAGACAAAATTTAGCTATTAATTGCCATAGTATTTACAAGTTGTCTCCTAAATACATTTCATCCAGAACCCTTAAAATCTGACTCTCTCCACTGTATGTGCACCACCTAGTCTCTCTAATTCTTAGCCCTATGTCGCTTTTTTTCTTCAATATAACCTGAGGAAGATGCAGATTTATCTTCAGATGGAGCAAAGACATTCCAAATAACTTCAATTGTTAGACTGATCTTTAAAAAAAAAAAAAAAAATCTACCCACCTGAGCTGTAACTGGTCAGTCCTTCTCCATAAGCTTCTAGGAGCACAGTGAGAACAGTAATTAAGTTACCATTCTGCTGTATTAAACTGAAATTGGTCAAAGTTGAGTTAGCTCAGGTGGGTCCCATGAGCTTGTAGAAAACCAAGACCAGGCAGTTTCCAGCGAGGGACTGAGATGATGACAATTTGGGAAAGAAAGATTCTTGGGTGGAACAGCTTGTGTTTTTGTGCAATAAAAGCTCATAAATTCAGGAGGAGAAATTAGTGAGCACTTTCTGAAGAGTGATTATAGCAGTCCTTCCCATTTCTGGCTGCTGATTGGCTAGGACTTACACATTTTGTTTTATAACTAATGGTGTAAGAAAGTGCCTGTTACTTTTTGAAGGCTATTCCCAGGAAGAACTCAGTATTTTCTGTGGTAAAACCTCTATCAGAGATTTAATGAATCTTGACTAATTTAGTCAATTATTGATTGAAAGTATAAACAATTAGAACTGAGTTTCTAAATAGATTATTAAATTATCATATTGGTTTACAGATTATCATCCATAGGGAAATAAATTTAATCTACCCTTCATATTTGTTTATATAGCTTTTTTGAATCTTTAAGATATTTATCCTCAAATCACTTCAGCAACATAAGGCAGCATAGTTATGGTCTTACTCCTCTTTAAATAAGTGAAGAGAGATTCACTAAGTCATTTAATTGCTGAAAGATGCAGATAGTTCTCTGATAAATTTTACAGTCATTTACATGAGACAGGCACTTAACCCAATTAACTGTTTTCACAGCTGCCATTAACAGTCACACAGAAAGTATCTAAGCATCTGTGTTCTATTTGAATCCCAAAATGTGATCATGAAAATCTCACTTTGCTGCCAGAAATATCCTGTTTATATTTCAGGGTTTGGTCTTCACCTTCTCTGTAAGTGAGAAGTTGTTTTTCTGGGTTTGTGCAGAGGCTTGATTGGGACCAAAGCAAGCTGCTCTTTGCCTAGTTTGTGCCCAAGCTTGATCTGGATTTAGAAATGGTGTTCCTTGACGAATGTCACTTGAGGGACACAGTCAAAAAGCATTCTTCTGGACAAGATGCAGGTGCTTCCCTCTCCTCCCTCCTCCCTTTTTTTCAGAACAATAGGGAAGGAAGTAGAGTTCATATTGTTTTGTAAAAATCTTGCAGGTTAAAGGATGTGAGAGACCCAGATTCAGTTCTCTCTGTAACGTTCATACTTGCCTGGGGAGCACACTGCAGGCTGAGACCCCAGCCTGGCTGGGCAGGAATGCTTCTGCCCAGGGCTGCAGCTTTGCTTGGGAAAGAAGTGAAGGTTCATCAGGCTTCAGACGGTCAGTGACGAGCAGAAAGGGAGCATAAGTTGTCTCAAGCCCTGGCCCAAACCCTGGGTTTGGATAGTAGCTGTGTCCCACGGTGCTTAGCTACCAAAGGGAAGCATGACTATTACCCACTCTCACCCAGCTGCATTTTTTAGGTGAAGTTATGTGGCTTTTGAGACAGAAACCAGGGGCACTGATCTTCAACAAAGCTCTATAGATCCCACACACTTAAAATATTTTTGCTGAGGCAGGTGCCAGGAAAGGACCAGGTTTAACATATGCTCATGCAATGCATTTGGCTCTGCCACATGGTTAGCTCTAGCGAGTTTCTCACTCAGAGATGAGGTTACTGTCATTCCCTGCCTAAGACACTTTTCCTTTTGTTTTTCAGGTGTAACCTGTGTCTCAATCAGGAATCCAGAATGGCTAGTGCAGAACCAGGATGCAAAAAGTCAGAGTCCAACTGTTTAAGACACCTGATGTTACCTCAGGCACCATGGACAAGCCTGTGTGGCCTATGGCTGCCACTCCAGAAGAGTACAGACAGCCAGGAAGTCTTGTGTCATGCATGTGTGCCAGCTCATGTGGGTGCCTGGGATGCTCTAAAAGCACTGTCAAAAAGCACTGGGTGCCTGTGAATAGGCAAGCTGAATCTCTCCCATAAATACCTCTGCAAATCTGTCTTTTCCATGTCTTTGAACAGGTTTGTATAGAAAATCCTCTGCAGAGCAAAAAGTTACTCTCCTGCTTTTTTACAAATTCCTGGTGCTTAGCCGTTGCATTACATTTTGTCACTTGAGAAAGAGAGGCGAAGGTGGTTGCTTCTTTTGGGACAGTGAGCGCTCACCCCTGCAAGGATCTCCAGTTGCACAAGGATACAGGCAGGTCAGTGGGAATAAAGTGGCAGCACCCAGCTCAGCTGAACAGAGGCCTACGTTTATTTCTTGAGCATGTTCTCAAGTGCCTGATGACTTCAGTGAGACTCAGACATGTGCTTTATTGAACTGCAGATCTGCATAATTTACCCGAAAAAGGAAGTATCTGTATCAGTTTTTCTGCTTTGGAAAAGCCTTTAGCTAAACTTATCTTAAAGAAGAATGCACAGGAAAGAACAAGGAGAAAAATCTGACCAGTGATATTTCACACAATGGGAAGCCCTCCCACAATCAGTCAAATGAAGAATGTAAAGGGCATCGGTACAACATACCAAAGCACATAACCTTTGGCTTGTGAATGTTACACATGCAAGACACTTCCAGCTTTCTTAAAATATATTTGTATTAATTCCATGTTTTGACCTTTCTAGGTATTATTTTTTCAAGAGAAGTTTCTTCGCTCTGTAATCCATCATAATTAGGACAAATGTTTTAAAACAAAGGCTGTCACCTCTCAATCCTTTACCATAGATTAAGCCCAGGTAAAAGGCATTTGGTTTAGCCTTTCCATTTTTTAGTCCTCATCGTGCTGCTCTCTGCTGTGGAGTGAAGGCTGCCGGAGACCGACACCTTCATTCTCTGTACTGTAGTGAGCAGAGCATTTGTGACAGTTTTTCTTCACACCCACACATGCACACCCCTGATCCATCAGGTCATACCGGCGAACTGTTTGAAGCTATCAGACTGTTGTCAGGACTTAAAATTTTACCTGCTTTCTCTTGGCCAAGTGGAAACGCCACCAGCCCAAGTGTGCAAGATTAAAAGTAAAATCTACCAAAGAGACTCTGCACACTGTAATGAAGGTATATATCAAGAAGCGCAGTGTAGAAAACTGGATTGGTATGTGACTCTCATCCCTTTGCAGGCAAAAGCACAGAGCCTCCTAGAGTGTTAACCCTATCTGGTGAAGAGCTAACCTACTGCACTCACCCATTGCAGTATTAAGTATTCCCAACAGAGCTAAAACCATACTTCTGCATTACAGGTAAACATACTTTATTTCAGAGTTGCCTATAGGGAGAGATCCTTACTTACAAGGAAAGCAAAAGAGTACCTATGAGGCAGCTCCAGAGTCACTCTTGCAAATCACTAGGAGTCATCTATTCGGACAGTCACCTAATTTCTTCCCTCCTAGTTGGAAAATCCCTTTTCTTAGTAATTGTCTAAAGCAGGTAAATGAGCCTAAATGAGCCTTCAAGGTCCTATAACAGGCTGCACTGGGTGGAATACACAGCCCTCAGCCATTCAGGAACAGGAATCTGCAACTGAACTGGTTTTTTTTTTTAATAAGATTGTGTTTAAAGATCTTGTCATGGCTGTGATTTATCTTTACAAGATAAATTTTCTGGAGGGATTGGGCACGTCAAGCTTGAGAGGAGCACAGATGAGCATGCAGGCCTGTGTATGATTAATACCTTTCTTTGCACAGTTTGCAGTATTGTTTAAATGATGAGTTATTTTCCTGCTGCTACAATCACATCCTTTGCTTTACAGACATTTCCTGCTCAGAAAATGTCTGAAAATATTCAGTGGCCTGTGTTTTCCCACACCTTTCTGCTTTATTGCAGCACATTTGTGAGACACAGCTCGAAATTGCTCCAGTGGGAAGTATCTTGGAGGTGTCCTTTGAATGTGTTCCTGAGCAACAGTGGTTTTTTTGCACTGCAGCTTAAAGTCTGTAAGAAGCTTTGGCTCTCCTGTTTCACCCTTATGAAGCTTTCTCTAGGATTGTTTTTAAAAGAAACAATTCTTCGTGAGTCCATATAGAAACCATTCTGATCTGGGCTTTGTGAAGTGGCACTTGTCCTCTTCTCCCCAGTGAGAGATCCCATCTTGAAATCTATACAAGCTAATTTCTGGGCACTGCTTCATTACTGATTGTTTTAGAAGAAATAAGCCAGTTAATTCCACAGAACCCACCTTCCTTTCCTTCCTAAATGGTAAAACTGGTATCTGCTCTCCACTTAGTTTCTTAGACTTTTGGATGTGCTTGAAAATTTTATTGTAGCTCTTCACTCAAGGGGTATTTTCATCTGGATGGGTATAATAGTTTGGGAGGAATATTATTCCAATATCAAAAATTCTGAACCAATCTCAGTCTTTTATAATTTTATGATTCTTTTGATGAAAGACCATCTATGTTCAAATATGCCATTATGTGTATCATTCCTCTGTATCTGAGCAAAAGGATTCCAGGCTCCCTTGGGAGCTGGCCTCTTAGCTTGCTTCAGTCCTTCCTGCTTTGAGAGCTGAGGAGCTGGAAAAAAACTGTCACGGAATTTTTGCAGCACTGAAAATTCTGGATTTAGTACAGAATCCCAAAGCAATTTTCTCTCACATGGAACTGCTCAGGTTCTTCTGAGATCTACAGCTGAACTTTGGTTTTAACGTCTGGTCTGCCCTGCAGGTGGGATTTTCAGTTTGCAGCTCTTGGACAGGACTTGTACACTTCTTGCAGCTATTTTCCTGTGTTGCCCCTTTTCAACAGCCAGAGGCACCTTCCTATGCCATTTGAGTCCATCAGTCAGTCCTTGCCATGAATTGCAAGGAGCATATTTCACTTCAGAAAGAGAGTTGTATCCAAAAGGAATCACTATTGGATTTCAGCTCTAGGATTAAAAACTCTTATGTGTTGACACTTTTGTAGAATTTTGTATTATTTTCTCTTCCTCCCCTCAGCTGAGGGTGACACTCTATAGAATCATAGAATCGTTTTGGTTGGAAAAGACAGCAATCATTTAAATTTTTTAATACCTCTTACCATCTTTTTTGAACACACCCCCCCACACACACTTTTTTCCCCCCATGAAAATAAAGATGTTCCAATTCATTAGCTGGAATTCTTTTGCTTGCAAGGATGTGTTGCCTTTTCAGTAAAGCTGAGAATCAGTGATATACTGCCCTGTGCCCTCTTACAGAAGATGTATGGGCAGATAAAACTTGCAGAAAGCTAACCAGGCTGCTAGTTAGGCAATACTGCTTTTGTCAGGAAGATGGATTGGATCTCCATTACTATGTAACTGCTGTGTAGTCTGTAAAAATCTATAGTTGATTTTCATTAGGATATCCTGTGGTTAAGTATCTTCAAGATTTGCTTCCAAGTATTGAGGAGCAGTCTGTACTCTGCCTGCATTTGGTCTGCCTGTGGATCTCCTGTATTCATGTCACTAACAGTGGTGCTAAGTTTCTGGCAATGATGATGTGATGCAGCCATTTATGGCTGAGTTCTTTGCTTCTGCTGAAGCCAAGAGATTGGTGGTTTGAGAAGCAGTTGTGATGGTGGGGAGCGGGACACATACAGCTCTGTGGTTCTCTGCCTGGGTGATGGTCACTTGGCTCCTCTTACCTGTAGCAATAGTTTGTTTCTTGGTGGAGAAGGTGGTTTTTGTTTTTTTCTGAAACAATATCCTCTCCGTAGAAGCAGACTTTGTTTTGATAACAATATTACTGTTGCTCTCCTATTAAGAAAAACCTTTTGACTTTCTTAAATAAAAACCTTAGGGGAGTGATGGAGGAAAAAGATTCCAACTGAGTCCTCTAAAACAGAAGAAACTTCAAGATGATGAAAAATTTAATGAGAAATCATCTTCAAAGAGCCCTGATCTGACAGAGGCCCTGGGCCTCCTTCCCAGCAGTGCAGAGCCCATGAGCAGGACGATGCTGTGTGTCTCCTGTTTCCCAGCCTCTCTTGGATGTTATTTCTGTTGATGGTCTAGCTGCTGACCATCTCGGGTGCTCCCCTGGCAGAGAAGGTGAGGATGGAGTCTCTCCCCTTGATCCTGCAACTCCTCTGATTACAGAAAAGCTGGTGTCAGGGCTGAGAGAAAGAAGAGCAGCTGAATGTAACCGTTGTTGGCCTGTTTTATAGCTCTGGGCTGAGTGCAGTTACGTGTAGTTCCTCACTCAGCTGTTAACTTGAAGAGAGTTGGCAGCCAGATAACATGGATCAGAATCAGGCCAAAAACATTCACAGTGACCTCAAGGATTTCATGTGAAAAAGGATATCATGTTATCTATTCTTCTGTTTGTCGTACTTCTTTAATACATTTTATTGCAACTACACTGGCATTATCAGGACAAATAAATATACCTAAAACAGTGCTTCTGGTTTTCTGTTTTATTT
Source organism: Grus americana (assembly GCF_028858705.1). Taxonomy (NCBI): domain Eukaryota; kingdom Metazoa; phylum Chordata; class Aves; order Gruiformes; family Gruidae; genus Grus; species Grus americana. Next base: position 107,747,781 of record NC_072853.1, on the reverse strand, counting down.
TTTCTCCTTCCCTCCTGCCATGCTGACAAAGTAGCTACCCTGCTGGGAATGGATGGAAATAGTCTAATTTATCAGTCTGAATAGCACGTAAATTTCTAAAAGGAAAGAATAATATTTTAATATATAAGCCTAGAAGATCTGCTTCTAGGAATGTTTTTGATGTATGATAGGAAGTCAAGCTCTTCTAGCCGCAGCATATCTATTTCTCTGTAACATCATCCCTAGTTTTCTTTACATTTGGAAGCCCGTGTTGTTTGATTCATTGGATTTTACAAGTTCCAAGTTCCCTTTTTTGTTGCATCCTGCATTCAAGCTTCTGATGTTCAGCGTGCCACCTGCATCTGTGCTTTCCTAGCTTCATCCAGGGAATCTGTCTAATTAAGTTCTTATGCCAAGACAAGCCGGGCTCTGCAAACCGATGTGCTGTAAACACTATAAACAATATTTTTCCTGTCATGTTTCTAAGAATTTATTGTTTTCCTGTTAGACTGATTGCCTCTCCACTGTACTGTAGGCATCTAGGCCTGCAAAACAGAAGTAATTTCTGAAGGCTACACTAATGTGAACAGCCAAGACATATAGTCATGCTAAATGAATCCATAAAGGACTTAGTCCTATAGTAGCAGCGGCAGCAAGTATGACAGTGGTGTAAAAGGGGGAAATGTTTCTTTTGTAGATGGTAATAAAATTTTTGAGCGGTATTGATGATAATTAAGGTGAAGTTTAGCACAGAGGTGTTAAACAACCAGATGGAAGTAAAAATTTAGCATATGGCTCCTGAGAACTCCATTCACTTTACTGTTTGTTGGTAGAGAAACAAATACTGAAATAGCATATGAGAAATAGGAAATGAAACCTGGTTGTAATAGGTATTAACTGGAAAACTCAAAGGGTAGCGTATCTTTATGCACAGGTTTTATTTTTTCCTTTGACTAGCAAAGAACTCCAGTACTGAGCTTGCTTAGAGTCTGTTTAGAAAGGTTTGTCTTCATAGAGGAACAGAAGAAAGATTCACAGAAGTTTGTTTCTTCAGGTAATTTCAAGAACAGAACATCTTCCTGCACAGAGATGATTCTTCAACAACATTTGTCAGTGATATTCTGCTAAAATATTTTTGCATTTCACTTCCCCTCTCAAAAGCTGGATATAGCTTATGGTAATATCAGTTGCATTTGCTTTTAAAGTGACTACACACCAATGAAATATTTTTTTTTGTACTCTTTACTGCCCATCAGGAAGCTATGTCTTGCACAGATATGCAGAGCAAGTGCTATAGCATCATGACTGATCTTTAAGTGCTTTATGTCTAAAGACAGAGCTAGACAGAACTAAAATTTATTTTTTTTTCAGCACTCTAGTGACTTACTGATGTACCTTCCTGACAGAGTGAAAACATTCCTCTGAGGCTCCAGCTAAACTGAAAAATGAAAGAAATCCCTGCCTCCTTTATAGTGTGTGGATGTATTTAAAGATCAAGGAAATATTAATTTGCTTGTGAAGTCTAATCTATTTGTCCTGACCTCTTCAATCACTTACTGTTTATTTGCTTAAATCTTCCTTAGTCAGCTAGAAACATATACCATAAATAGATAATATATATTTAAATCTGGTAGGAAAAAAACGCAAGGTGTTTTTTTCTTCTCAGCAGAGCAGTTTTTCAACTAGTTGTACTGGAGATTTGTACAATTCAGAAATCCATGATTTAATATGACCACACACACACAACCTATTTGTTTGCAGCCTTGTATAGAGGTAGGCTAAGATGCAGTTGTAAACAGCTGTCAAGCCTGTGAATTTGTTTTTGGTCAAATGAGGCCAAGGCTTTTTTAACATTGTATGAGTTTACGAAATGTTCAAGCATAACATGCTATCCTTACTTTAATGTAAGCTCCCATGTGAAGGACTATAATACAGCTATCGGTGTGTTATAGTAGTTTGTTACCACAGTATTATAACGAAACAGCACAATGCCGCTTAAAAATGTCTGGATGCTTCAGTCGTAACTTCCTGAGGTCTTGCTTTTTCAGGAAAGTTGTTAAGCAACTTACACTTAACAATTTAGTCTTTTATGTGTGTTTTCTGTGTAAAAACATCATGCTATTACTTCTTAGTCACAGGTCTAATGATTTTACCTGATCCAGATTCCTTCCCAAACTAGTAATTGTCACATTTAATTTCTGCTACATTTTGTGTATTTGGTTATGTATTCATTTGCTTTATTACAAAGGGACAAACCCAAACAGAGGTCTTCTAGTATCACCTGTCAATCTGGTTTGTAGTTTTCCTTTTCCTCTTTTTTTTTGTCACGGATAAATGACATTCCTGCCTTTTCATTCTTTGGTGAAATGTTTAGTGAAAATAAAAATTGTAAAACATTTGGGTTTGGGGTTTTTTTTGGTTTTTTTTTTAGTCTTCTCTGTTACATTGCCTTTAACTATGCATAGGCCTAGGGATTACTTTGCATCTAAACAGTTACTCTTGTAAATTCCCACACAGTCACTGCTCCAAAATCCAACAGATTTGACTACCAGCTATAAAACGATTGCAGCCTTTTTTTTTTCCCTATTTGTCACTGTCAGGATTTACCTCTGCTTCTCAGAAGGGACATTCTTATTTCTTCTGTACCTTAATTAGTATTTTTGATCTGCAACTTACTGATATCCTAGTGCATGTGGATGAGCAGTTTCCAGTGAAAGACAGCTAAGAAAGGCAAAATATTGCTGTTGGCTTACATTCACTTTACATTCACTGGTCCAAGACACCACTGGAAAATTTCTAGATGTGTTGGAGAAGAAAAACGTTGAAAACTATACTTATTCATTTCCAGCTATTGGCATCTGAGTTAAAATTCTTGTTATCTGTGAGTTAAAATAGTAAGGTTTATTGAACTATTGCAGAATTTTTGAAAGTATGCAAACAGCTTTCCCTACAACAGATATAATTTGCTGCCTGTCTAGCATCCAAGAAATAATCTGCAATTATATGAACTCTGAGATTCAGTTCAACCGTACACATGCTGCAGTGCCTTGAGCTGTACGCTTCAGCTGGTAATTCAGATAGATAGACTCCATTTACAACTTTTTTGCACTTAAAACATTTCATTATACAGTTTGTGTTTTAGGGTGCATCTAAGTATCTTGTATCATATAATTTTGTGGATACCCTGCCTTCATCTTTAAAAGCACAAAGTTGTGCATATGCTTTGATGTACTTGATCAAAAATGGGCATTTACTAGTAAGTGTTTTGGAGAAAAAACTAAGACATCAACTTCAGTCTCTAAGAAGTTGCTTGGTGTTCCTGTTTATAGGGATAATTTATAAATTTCCTTGCTCCAGCTGAAACTTAGAGAGTTTTTGTGAAAGGTTTTTAAGTTTCAAAAGTAAAGTTTTGAGTACTAAATTACTTGCTGAATTAAGTAATTTATTTGCTGTGAGGCAACAAACATAAATGAGTTAATAAATATCTTGGTTTATAATCGCCTCTTATTCTAAGGCCAGACTTGTTTGCTATGCTAGGTCATCCTAAAACCTGTGGGTAATTTGGTGTGCTATAATACAAGTACCAAAGTTAACCCAACTGTTTCTTTAAAATACCTGCTAATGTCATTGAGTGCTTTTGTACTGGGCAGTAATAACTTGTCCTTTTGGGAGTTTGTGTCTGCTAAAAGACAGCTTTGCATCACTTCTGTAAAAAGCAAGAATTAAGCCTATTTGCAGATGTGAGTACACAAGCAGAACTAGTGAGATCTCCCACACCCCCCAAGGACACAGAAGATGTCTTCACTGGAGGCAGGGTTAGAAGACTTGTTTATTTTGCATGAAGATAGTTCTTGAGCAAGGGAATCATGACCCTCTTGATCATCTTCCATGAAGCACTTGTGAGCACTCAAACACTTAGCCACAGTGTTCACCTCCATTGTCAGTGTTTTTTCTAGATTAACAGTACTGAAGCATAGTATTGTTCACTGTTTTTAAAATCAGTTCTGCGGAAATCATAATTTCCCATCCCAAAGACGATTATATTTTTCTTCCTGAGTTCACTTGCAAATGTCTCTGGAGAAGTGATTTAATTTCATACTAACAAAAACCAAATTCAGCAGTCTTGTTCAAGTGTGTCCCTGTAGGCAACCTCCATAGTATTGCTCCCAGTCTGTTGGACTCAGATGCCCCGGACTACAGTCAACTGTGTGTTATGACCACATCTGAAGGAGGAAAAGATAGAATGTAAGCCTGCTGGACCCTTGTGCTTTTGATCCATACTTCCTGCTCTAGCAGAAATGCAGTCTGACTCCAAGTTCAGGCTCAAAGCACCTACTCTGTGATCACAGCCAAGGTTGGAGGATTTGCTGGTGAACTGGAATAAAATGCATATGAAAGAAACCCAAGAGGTACCTGCTTTAAGCTGATCTCTGAGTTGGATTTACCTAAATTATTATACTGAGATATCAAAGAAAAGGTTTTAAAACTGCTGAAAGCCAAATTTATTAAATAAGAGTTGGAATACGCAATGTCCAATCTGTTCTTGCAAGGAAGCATTTACTTCCTGCCAATTCAGTGTCTTAGACTTAGTGCCTTTAGTCTCAAAAAATTATTCTTTTGGACTTTTTTTGAGGAACTTGCCAGTTCAACAGATTGTTCATTTCTCTGTGTGAATTGCAGCTTCCAGATCTGTGCTGCATCTCTGGGGCTTGTTGCACCCCATCAACTCTTTGGCCATCTACCTCACCAGCATACACAGGGGAAGGAATGTCTCTCCTCCTTTCATTAATGGTTTCACTCCAGTTTTCATAATGGAGTTTAACAGAGTTGAGCACAAAAATAAATGGTGCAAAATCAAAACCAAGTACTTTCCCTCACGTTTCCTCCAGCTTCTTTTGAGGAGTGTGTTTCTATCCAGGCTATCAGTTTATTACCTGATTTCTGCCCTGTAATCACTCCACATTGTAATAATTCAAATTGCTCCTGCAAACACTCAGAAATCCGAAGTATGTTCCAAAACTGGGGCTTCTAGGTGTCATGCACTGTAAGTTGCAGTGTGGCAAAAAAAGTTGGAAACATAGATATTAATAGATGTATTTAAAACAATACAAACAAAGTAACAGTAAAGAGCACTCAAATGCAAAATTAAGACTGTATATCCTATGGTCTTCGACTACATAACGCAGCACAGTTGTCCCTGAGGGTATACCATGGATGAAGTGATTGTTGCCTGTGATGACTGACATTTTGCAGATGCTAGACCTGAGATAACGGTCATCGTGAACTAAATCCTGAGGTAATTCAGCATCTTTTTCATCTGCTAAAGAAGGAAGGTTGCCTTCATTTAATTTCATCTCACTTATCTTCGTAATGTGTGCAGAGCAATTATTTTCCTTTTCAGACTTGGGGTGATACCAAATGGTGGGATATCACCTTAAGGCTTTTTTTTTCAAACAGTGTAAGTTAATTCTCAAGCAGCTTTTTAATAATATTTTTGCCTTTGCATAGAAAAATGAGTTGGCTAAAGGACAAGTTCATCATGTTTCTGTCTGAATAGTTTTTCATTAAATGTCATGTTTAAGTCACAGTGGGATGGAACAAACCAATACCAGGAAGCAAATTATAGTATTTGCTGTAATACAGATGTAGTAAAGACAATGTGAAATCATCCTACTTTAATCATTAAGAAACAGCATGTCAAAAGCATGGCTTCAGTGTTCATTAGTCATCAGTGTAAAGTGAACTTCTTTGGTTTTAAAACTATGTTAGAGCTTTTTTTTTCTTTTTAATAATTAAGCTCTCTGTCTGAACATTTGTCTGATAACTCTTACACTTTAGCAAGTTGTTGATCTTTGAACTACCTTTTCATTTTAACTCCACTTAAAAGTAGAAGCTACATGCTATGCAATAAGGAATTGCCTGTAAAAAGAGAATTATTGAGACCGACTTGTCTGAGGCTCCTTATTCTTGAACCAAGACAATACCAAGACATCAGTAATATGCAAGTTACACTAACTGGACCTACTGAATAAAAACCATGCTGATTATCTGTAATTTCCACAAGCAGGAAAAGACATCTGAAATACAAACAGAATAAACTTAAATATGGATTTTCTAAGTGCTGTACAGCCTCATACATTACCCACTACACTTCAGTGAGGTACTGTCACTAAACTTGACAGGGGTTTTTCAATGAAACTGAAATGTTCTGCAGGAAAGTAACAATTTTCTACAAGACTTCAGCTAATGGGTGGCTTAGCTTCAGGGTAGATTGCCTAACTCAAAGGGGAGAGAGAGACTTGTTCCAGAATAGTCAGTACTTTTGTAGTCGAACATTTACTGCAGATGTGGGAGAACTAGCTTGAAGCCTAGGATTTGGGCATAGCAATCCCAACCTTAGATGAATGTCATAGTCACTTTGTCAGTCACTGTTTAAGAGCACAGTGCTTGCATGAGATCAAATCTCTGACAGTGGCAGACACCTAGGGAAACACTGAGACAAGCAAATATTAGTGATACTATACATTCTCAGGTCCGGTGGTTTCCTGAGATGAACGTTGCTTCTTTGTTATTAGTAGGTTTCAATAGTTTTCTCTTTTGAGAACTTGTCTGGTCTCTTTTGAGCTCACATCAACCTCTAACATCTATGATGTTCTTTGGCAAGGTGCTCCATGAGTCTACTAGCCATAGCATGAAGAAACACCTTCTGTGTGTGTTTGCGTGTGTGTAAACATCTCAGTTTCATTTACTCTTTTATTTGTTCTTTTTGTCTTTTGTTTAAAGAAATTTAAAAAGATCTTAGTTTCACTGTTGGAAAGGGTGAGATTTCAAAATGCTGTTTTTCTGCCCAAAGACAAAGTTTCCTGCCACACACTGATTAACATTATATTACAGACTGAGGAAAATAAAGGAGGCAGAAATAGTCCACCTCATACAATTGGACCAAGGTTAATCCCCATAAATGTTAGCTCTGCTTCTGAGCTTAGAAAAATCAGTAAAAATGTGCAATTTACGATTCTGTTTAGAGCAAATGCTTGAGCAACATAACTCATTGATTGTGTAAGCTGTATGTATGTATAGTGATTTAAGTGTTTGTCATGGTTAGACTACAGCTGTTAACAAAGCACCATGCAGCCACTCACTCACCTCTCCCCCACAAGGGGACAGGGAGGAGAATGGAAAAAACCCTCATGGGCTGAGATAGACAGTTTAATAGGATAACAAAGGAAGATAATAACAATAATAATTCTAATAATAATTCATATATTGTTCATATATTCGTGTATCATTCATATATATATGAAACAAGTGATGCACAAATGCAATCGCTCCCCGCATGCGGGAAACCCCCGCTCTGATGGCCAGTCTGTTTCTAAGCAGTGATCCCACTTCCCATATGGCTTCCCTAGTTCTATCTAAAGCATGACGTTCTATGGGAGGGAATATCCCTTTGGCCAGTCTGGGCCAGCTGTCCTGGCTGCGCTCTCCCAGCTTCTTGTGCACCAGGCAGTGTATGGGAAGCTGAAAAGTCCTTGACTTAGTGTAGACACTGTAACTACCCAGCAACAACTAAAACCATCAGTGCGTTATCATTATTCTCATACTAAATCCAGCTCTATACCAGCTACTAGAAAGAAAATTAACTCTATCTCAGCCAAAACCAAGAATATTGTAACATTTTCTTACACAACCGCAGGATGTCTATTATTCAAAATGTACACTGTTTGTTTTCAAAACATAGAGTTGAAGACATGTACATTGACCAGCTCATGCTTTTGTACACTTGAAATACTGCTATTTCAATAACTAAAGCTATTGCCAAAGCCTGTTCCAAAATGAAGGAACAAAACAAACTTTTTGGATCCTTATGTTATAGCCTGAAGGAAATCTGTTCAGCACCCAAGGAGCTGTAATGCTGCAATAAAACACTGGCTAGAGTCTTAAAGACAGCAACACTAAAAACAGTCATAATACTGAAATGTTTCTCTATATTAGCAAGGCAAATGGAATTGGGATTCCTTAGTGACCCAAATTAAATGGGACTCTAAAGTTACACTGACTCTACATGGAAAGGTATTTTTTTATCATGCAGATGATGACATTGGGAAATGTTTATTTGCTCACATAGTGCAGAAAAGGAGGGATTTCAATGAGTTTCTTATCTTGACATTAAAATTACTCTTTTGTAAGAAAAGAGGAGATTCCTTTTTTTCAAAACACAAGCTAATCAAAATATTAAAATGTTTCAAGATACTCTTCCATTTTGTTCCATTACTGGCACATAACTTGTTTACTTCAAAGTTCAGTGGAGTCAGAGACAGTAACTGAACAGGTTGGTGGCTGAAATATCATAAAGAATGGCATAATTATGGTGGAGGAAAGCGTAATCCTTTAACTAGCATGCAGCATTTATACTATAGAAGTACCAGTGATTAAGAAAAAGTGTGAAATAGTAACTGTGGGCTAACAAAGTAGAAATATCTCCTGGTAGCCCTTGTATTTCTTGAGAGGAGGGTTGAAGAGAAAGGACTGTTGTGGTTTAACGTGACAGGCAGCTAAAACAACCACACAGCAGCTCGCTCACTCCGCCTCCCCTGCAGTGGGATGAGGGGAAAGAATTGAAAAGAAAAAGGTAAAACTCGTGGGTTGAGCTAAAGGCAGTTTAATAGGATGGAAAAGGAAGATGATGATGATGATAATAACAACAATAATAATAGAATATGAGTGATGCTCACCACCTGGAACTGATGCTCAGCTAGTTCCTGAGCTGTGCTGCCGCCCAGCCAACCCCACAGCTATATACAGAGCATGACATCATATGGTATGGAATATCCGTTTGGTCAGTTTGGGTCAGCTGTCCTGGCTGTGCCCCCTCACAGCTTCCTGTGTACCCTACCTTCTCACTGGCAGGCCAGTATAAGCAGCTGAAAAGTCCCTGACTGCTTAGCAACAACTGAAATATTAGTGGGTTATCAACATTATTCTCATCCTAAAACCAAAACACAGGTCTATACCAGCTGCTAGTAAAAAAATTAACTCTATCCTAGCCGAAACCAGGACAGCTTGCTAGGGTAGCTTCCTTCATTATATAATTCCTGGAGGTGAAATGTCTTTTACTCACCTTTATGAGTAAAGATTATTGCCGACCCTGGACTCCTGTACTATTAAGTGGTAACAGCATTTCTGAGATTGTCTTGGCTAATTCAGAAATGGGAGGGAGAGAAAGGTTATTTTCCTAGGTCAATGGTAAATACAATTTCTGAGATAAATGGGTGTTCAATAGCAAAAGGCTGGAGCTTTGCAGCTCTTTCTGGCAGTTGATGGATCATGTACTTCTGAGTATAGCTCAGTGTTCTTCTTGTATACATCCTCTTTCAGAACTAAGTGCCCTTGTTTTATAATGCCATTTCGTATTTAGTGTCATTCACTTTATGTGATAGGTGGTGCTGTAACAGACTTGCTGAAAAAAGCTAGTTAGCAGGAGTAAGGCAGGCTTCCATTAGTTTAAAAGAAGTTATTTACTGCATGGTCAATTTTTGATATCCACACTTCAAATTATGAAAATATCTAACTTAGATTATTTAGAACACTTTAATACATAATTTTTCCAAGCCTTAAACACAGAAAATTTGTCTGTTCTTCATTATTGAATACATTGTGGAATTATGGTATTGAAGGGGCTAAAACAGCTTTAATGACACAGAACAAAATAAAACTTGAGGCATATAAGCAACTGCTGCCCTTCGGTGGGGTTTCCTAGGAAGAGCTGCAGATGGCTTTCATTCAGCAAAGAGAGTCATTTGGTCTTAATCATAACTAATAAAAATTAACATACGAATGAAGTACTTTCAGTGAAGCTAGTTAAGTTTTTTTTCTCAGAGCTCTTGTAATGAAACATCTGATGTGTTTGTGAAATAAACTTTAAAAGAAAGTATTCATTGCTCATATTTTGTCTAGTTGTACTAACATTCATAGACATAGTAATACAGTTTTGATTTTCAAATGCCAGGTTTTATTTTATATCTGCTTCTAATCACAATGAGATATTTTTGGCTTTCAACCAGCGAAGATGATTTTGCTGAGAATCTGAAATTTTTAAAGACTCTCTTTTCTGAGGTGGGTATGGGTGTGGAGATACTTTTTTTTCCTTTCAAAATCTAGAGCAAGGGTGGAAAAACTTCCCCTTTGACAGACACCAGATTTTGATAAAATAGTCTGTAATAATGCATGTTGTTTGGTTTATCAGAAATTGATGCATGTCTTCCTGCTCAGAAGCAATTAAATTTGCTTGATATCTAAGTAGAAGACTTGATCTGGCACCTCAATGCTTCAGGTTTGAGCGTCAGATAATCCAGAAGAATTTACTTAGGTCACTGTAACCACTCTTTGGTAAGCTGTAGAACACACATGTTGCTTAAGCTAGGTCTCTTTGGAGCCCAGGTGGTTGTGTGCAACTGCAAATGAGTGTTTAAATATGAAAATATTACAGAGAGCGAGTTCTCCAGTCATGATGATCTACTGACACAAGAAAAAGATTGTGGAGAGAGGCAATATTCTTTATCATACAAATCTGATATGGTTAAAAAAACCCCAGCAAACAGACTTGCATTCAAACTGAATGCTTTCTAAAATTGCTTCCAAGGCTCCACAAATTATCTGTCTGACTATATTAGTCTCATAGAACTCTGATCTTACTACCATGCAAGCACTATAATAGTGTTTTAAATGTATTCTGTTTAAATATGTACATTAAAGTCACAAATAGTAAGTTTCCTGAAACTTGATATCAAGAGTATTAAACAATTAGCAGGAAATGTATGAATTAGGCTACAAAATTACAGATGATAATGAACAGAAAATATTAAAGGTAGAATATGACTTCAGAGTCATCTGAACATAATCTGAATTCAGGAATAGTCATTGAAAGCTTTAGATCAAATTTTGGTTTTGATAAAAAGTTTATAAAAGCTGTGGAAGTAAGTGGAAAATGTGAGGAAAATATGGCATAAAGTATGTTGAAGACGACTGACTTTCATCATGCTTTGATAAAATACCTGTGTTGCTTTTCTTTCAAACTGAAAAACGCGATGGACCTAATACCTCTAGAACTCACTAAAGCATAAGTGGTATGCTGCCGCAAGGCAGATCGCTAGCTATCACTAGCACTATCACTAGTGATGGTGGGGTTTTCTACTACCATTATGATCCTACTAATTTGAGTGTATATCTGGATGGTACAGAAGTTTGAGTACTGTCAGTACTGTGCCTTTTCCATGGGTTTGATGTTGAACCTGTCAGATCAGCACCTATGAGAATCAATGTTTATTGAGCTGGCCAAAGAGAGAAATGAGTAAAATGTCACTGTATTAATGATGCTGTCTTATTCAATACAAACCGTACTATCTGAGAGCTTCTCTTTTTCTGCAGAACACCTTGCTAAACCAAGACCTTGCAAATTAAGCTGTAAGATAAGAGCCTTTCAGCTTCCTGGACGCTTGCTGAGTGAATCTGGCTTAAAAAGGCGCAGGAGGCAATTTTCAGAGTCCTGCTGCTGATCTAATGCATTTTTCTTTTGAAACGTGAAAAATAGAAATAACCTCTTGCAGGCTCCTCAGCAAACAGAGCACTGGTTTTGAGTGGCCTGTCCTTTTCAATGTAGCTGAAATATGTTTTTGTGCACTCTGTAAGAAAATATTTAGGTTCAATCAGCCACTTGAAAATCTTAATGCAACTTTTTGTTTTTTTAAATCTTGCTTTATTTTGATGGTATTTCACACTTTCCACTTATTCGTCAGGTGGGTCTGGGCTGTTTGAAAATGTCTTACAGTGCAGCTGCATACATTGTATTAATTTCTATTTCTATTTAATCACAGAATCATAGAATCATAGAATGGTTAGGGTTGGAAGGGACCTCAAAGATCATGTAGTTCCAAGCCCCCTGCTGCGGGCAGGGACACCCTCCACTAGACCACATTGCCCAAAGCCTCATCCAACCTGGTCTTAAACACTTCCAGGGATGGGGCATCCACAATCTCTCTGGGCAACCTGTACTGATAGAAGCAATCTATAATTTTATGTTAAAAGTCATAGAAGTAGGTTGCTGCTGAAAATGTTTCTGCTGTTTTCCGGCTTTTTAATGTTTGTGCACCAAATGCATCACGGTTTATGTGGTATTGCTTTTAAAAATGTTAAGGGCGTGAGAAACTGTATATCTACCTGGTCTTAGAACTGCCATTTGTATGCACCAGAGGAATGCTTATTTGATTTGAAAAGCATCTCTTATCCTAGAGTAGAAGTGCCCAGAAGAACATGCTGGTCCTTCTTATATATAGATGAATAAAAATACAGTTGTTCATTAGCTCTTGCAGTTTTTTGGGGTTTGTTTGGTTTTTTTCTTTTTTCTCTTCTACAGTAAAATCCATAGGCAATCTGTTCTGCTGTGGAAAGCTGTCTGAAGTCACTGCATACTTGAATAACCTAGAATTTTTATGCTAGTACATAAAGCTTATATAGCATGAGCACTTCTCAGTAGTCAGGTTATTCTGAGAGGTAAAGTGAGTTTCCATCTGAGGAGGAGCATGAGAAGCCAGGGATAGTGTAGGCAGTAAGCAGGCAACAGCTGCAGTTTCTGGGTAAAGGCAGGAGCAAGTAGTGGTTCAAAGACCAGGGGGGAGGCCAGGGAGGTGAGAGGGTGGCAAGAGGAAAGAGCACTATGAGCAGCTTTGGGAACTGCTGCTCTAAGGTTTATTGTGGCCCCTGTAAATCAAATTGTGACAAGGTCCTGAGTTGTCATTAAGCATGCACTGAATTTAGGATTGCAGTGAAGTATGTAAATATTGGAGAGAGAGATGATAGTTCAGACATGTTGTCTCCATGGCAATATTGTATTATGTGCAACATTTAATAACATTAAGTAGGACCATACAATTTTAACCCAGATATTTACCAGTTATTATCTGAAATTAACTGTGATTTTTTAGGGAGTAGAGGGCACCCTTGTTTATAAAGTTTGTAAGACTTGGGGGGCAGGGAAGAGGCAGTGTCTGAGCCTGAATGGAGAAAATGCCTTTTGTCTAACAAGAGAAGAACGAACTTTCCTAGTTAAGCCCCTGTCATGGTTTAAATGTGGTAAGTAGGCTTTGAAACTACTTGAATCAAAACTTGGCTTTCTAAATATGACTTTTAGACTGAAATAACATGGCTGAAAAGCGTTTACCCAGAGCAAAAATTGTAAAGTGTCTCTGAACTATGCTGTGTGTCATTACATAGCTTTGGTTCAGAAGCTCTTCATTCACATCTCAAAGCAGGGCTCTCGTAGATCTGTAGGACTTGTGAATTTTTTTTACACTGTGACAAAAATGCTAGCAAATTACTGAGGCAGAGCATAACTAAAAGGTGAGAGAAGGGCAGATAAGAGAAATGTGTCTGCAAAACTGTGTCCATGGCTTTTTCCTTGACCTCAAGCATGTCACTGCTCCCTCTGACACAGGGCAGTATTTTTTTCCTGTCTTTCAAGAGCCGAAGGAGGACGTTAAATACATGTTAGATCTATTTGTGTATTTTTATAAAGTCACAGTGAATTATGTCCTTTTCACCTTGAGAAGAGGAAAGACAAAGAATATTTCCTTTGGTTTGTTGTATACTGAAATCCTTTGGAAAGTATCTGCTGTAATGATATGAACTCAACCTTCATAAATACTGAAGAGCCTTGCTTGTGGGTATGAACTCTAACTCTAACCCTACCAGCGAAACTTCACCTGATAGACAAATACCATGCTATAATGTTTTTCATGACTATGTTATTCTGGTAGCTTATACTTATCCTTAGCTAACTAACATATGCAAATCCATCTCCCCTTCAGCTATTTCCCATCAAGGAGGTTACTGTTTGTGGTAGGAAGTCACTTTATACTAATCTGTTACTAAAAAGCCTTTTGCAGGTCATATAATTGAATGTTCAGTGTGTCTTACCCCTCTCCTTAAGGCCATTTAATTCTTATACTGCTCTGATCTTTGTCTGTGTTATCAGTGATTTCTCACTTGCACAGTAACCAGTACTTGCCGGTTATTTTGGCAGGGCTGTTAGTGAAAATGTGTCCTGGCTTCAGTTTAGCCGGCTGGAGCTAAACCATGAAAAAATGGTAAGTAGTATTCATCTCAAAACAAGTTATTGAATTACTCAACTGGTGTGATTTTCTCTAGTTCAGTACTTTTTCTTTCAATACCTCTTCTTCGCCTAACTCTCATCTATTATTTACTTAGAGTGAATTTATTATTTATTTGTACTAGAATCCCTTTTGTGATTCTGGTGTTTTCACTTTTACTAGTAAGACACCATGCTGTGGAGAAGCAAGTGCTTCACCATAGGTAAGTTATGGACCATGTTTCACTTGCCTAGAAAGTATATTCTCCTACTTAAGAGGCTTCTGGAGAATTTTAATCTGACAGAAGCCTCTCAAACCATAACTGCCATTTTACTTCACCAAAGTTTGAGTTTTAAACGTTGTTGAGATCTGAAACTTGTGTCTTTATCTGGATACACATAAAGCTTAAGGGCTTTTCAGAATACTTTAATAAAAGTAGCTGTAATTGTAAATCTTAATACAGCTTAGGAATTTGTTTTTCATCTTGGCGGCATTCCTGCTGGTGGAATTAGAAGCTTTCTGAATAGTGCTGCTGCTGTTTTAACAGTAGTTTTAAAATGTCCTAAATACTGTAGCAAATATTTCAAAAAGAAAGGTCTGAAATTTAAACAACTTGTAAAAGTGAAGCTGCATTTAGATTTTCACTACCGCTGTCTCCTTTTGGAAAAAGGATGCCCGTGATGATCAGGGTTAACAAGCAAGGATATTGTGTTTGAAAGAAACAACGCTTCTCCTCCAGAAAACAAACAGCTCATTCTGCTCAGTACTATTCTGTCTGAGGGTCTTTACCTGATTGTCTTCTCTTTCTGCATGTAGGTCACTAGGTACAATCTTTTCTTAGGCTGGTTTCTGTTGTGTTGCTCCACTGACCACTTCTTGACATTTTCTTACCTGTGATGAAATTAATGTTAACTAAGAGAAATTCACAGCAGGTATTACCAGTGCAGCTTTCCTTAAGCCACCAATGCTAACTATCATAATGCAATAGATCTAGTTAGCTTTATTGATCTGTGGTACTCATTAATTGATGAGGTACCATAATCATATTCTAATTTTGTATTTATCTCTGGATTTTCAACTTCAACATCCTAAGTGTGGATGACAGGACTTCAGTGCCAGATTTCCAAGCAAAACAGGCAAAAGAGTATATGTTTTCGGTATGTTTACCCACAGGCTTTCATAAACGGACCTGTATGTGAACATGGACCCCATTTCTCTACAGGATTTTGGCTTGCAGTGGGTTGACCTTGGCCAGCTGCTAGGTGTCCACTCCAGCTGCTCTCTCACCCCCACTCCTCAATAGGGCAGGGGGAGAAAATAAGATGAGAAAGCTCAAGGGTCAAGATAAAGACTTGCCAATTACTGTCAAGGGGAAAACAGACATGACTGGGGGAAAATTAATTTAATTTATTGTCAACTAATCATAGGGCTAATGGTGCAAAACAAAGGCAAATTTAAAGCGACACCTTCCACCCTTCCTTCCAGACTTACCTTCACTCCTTCATTCCTGACTCCTCTACCTGACCCCCTCTGCCCCGAGCGGCGCTGGGGTGTTGGGGAATGGGGGGCTGCGGTCAGTCTACACCAGCTCCTCTCCGCTGCCCCTGCCCTCAGGCCGTTCCCCTGCTGCCCTAGCGTGGGCTCTCCACAGGCCGCAGCTCCCTCAGGTGATACCTGCCTGCTCCGGCCGGGGCCTTCCAGGGGGATCTCTGCGGGGGGGCAGCTGGAGCCCCCTTCCCCTCCGCCCACTCCGTCCTCACGACTCGCAAGACTGTTTCCCACACTTTTCCCCTCACCGCTGCGCAACCTTCTGCCCTTTCTTAGTCGCGCTTTCCCCGAAGGGGGCTGTGCCCTGCACTGGGGCCGCTAGAGCCGGCTGGAACCAGTGGTGTCCGGTCCGGGGCAGCCCCGGCCTCTTCTTTCCCCTGCTCTCCTCACCGTCCACTCTCCCAGACGCAGCAGACCCCTCTGCCAGCACCTGCACGGTTGTACCCGGTACGTGAATATTTTAAGATAAGAGCTTTGAAAACGTGTCCATGATTGAAATTTCCCAGTTTTTAATGCACTGACTCTGTCCTGTAAATTTACTTGTAGTCATTCTGATGGCCTCAGCACCCTGAGGAGTGCTGCAGGTAACAAAGTGATTTTAATTCTGAGAACTATAAACCTTAGAAGTTTTATAGCTTGCAAAGCTGTTAGTCAGTCTTTAAAGGTCAAAGCAGAATTTTTTTTCCTGGTGTGTGTAATTTCCAGAGTATTATACCCCCTGTTTTCTTTTAACATATCCTATTTATTAAGTTCTATTCCGTAATTAATTATTTCTGTGATACATAATCCCTTGTCAGCACCTTCCAGTCACTTTAAAAGACCAAATACATCACCTACTTGTTGACTCAATGAGACATCATGAGACCATTATTGTACATGTCATATTTATACACATTTCTGTGGTATTTTCCATGAAGCTTGCATGGCTTACTAATTACATGCAAGAAGAAAAAATAATATTTGGAATGGAAAACCTGTATTAACAATGTTATAACACAGAAACTTTCTGGAAGACAGGGATGGTTTTCAGATTCTGTTTATATCTTACATGAATGAACTTGTGCTTTTAAACAAGTTTAAAACAAAATCCTCTTGTCAGTAGAAGTACTGAGTTTTGGATGTCTCTGATGGATGTCTCTGATGGCAGCCTTAGAGTGATGGAGTCAGACTTCTAATCCAATTAGTAAGAATCTGGAGAAATGTTTTCCATGCACGGACATGCTGTTCCTTACCACCCTGGCATCTAAAATATTTCTCCA
This sequence comes from Grus americana, assembly GCF_028858705.1. Classification (NCBI taxonomy): domain Eukaryota; kingdom Metazoa; phylum Chordata; class Aves; order Gruiformes; family Gruidae; genus Grus; species Grus americana. The sequence continues at coordinate 107,730,851 of NC_072853.1, read as the reverse complement.
AAATATACCTATATACACCTATAAAATACTCTCTGTCCTAGCAAGCAATTGGAAGGACGTATAACCTGTTCTTCCTTTTAGGTGAGTGGAAAGCGGAACTAGTCTCTGGTAAATTGTACATGCAAAGTCTGGCCTACCGCACAAATAAAATTTATAACAATTGTGATTGACTAGTTGAAGCATTAAATTGCATGGATCCATGTAGCTGAACTGAGTTGTAAGCACAAAACGCACTTTTTCTTCTTTTTCTTTCCTAAGTTACAAACAAATCAAATACACTAACAGCTGTCTTGCAGTTGTTTTCTTTTGCATTTATTTAATGCCAACTCAAGGGAAATTTTTGTAGCTTCGTATGTTTTACATTTACCACCAGCTCCAAATTTCAGGAGCTGTGTCTAAGAAAAACCTTTTTTCTTACATATAGAAAAGGGAAAGAGAAAGGAAGGGGCATACGGCTTTCTCAGAAGCAAAGAGTGAGAGGATAAAAATTTTATGTGCTGTTAATTGTGGAGAGAATAAACAACCACAAATATTCTGGCAATTGCTTAAAGGGCTTCTTGGAAGTGCCTGAAAAAAAAACACTACCACCCAGTAATTAGGGTCAAGATTAAATGCAAGCCTGGATATAGGACAAACCAGAGTAGAAAGAGCTATATCCGTGGATGAGTGAAGATTTGGTATCTCCTCTCAGATACTTCTCTTTGCTCCATACACCCAAATAGATATGCTTGGCTTTTTACTTTAGATTTAAGGTTATGGATCTAGAAACTGTAGCCAAGGTGAAAACAAACTAGTAATCCCAATTATCTATCTCCTTTTCTTCTTTTTTAACTGCACTATAGAAATGTAGTTGTGTTTCAGAACAGATAGTCAACATATCTGAAAGTCTGGCTCATTTAAGGCTTATCAAACAGACAGCCTAAAATGTATTTTTTTGCTGTTTCCCACAGACTTGTCTTTCCTTTTCTAAGTTTTTTATCCAGCAAAAGGGATATTTCATATTATGTTCCTCTTAACAGAATTTCACTTTTGAACTTCTAAAGTCCTTATTGAACTTGTAATAACACTTAAACACACTGTAGCACCACTTTACTTGGAAATGTTCCTAATCCTCAAGTATTTAAGAGATGCCAAATTTTACTGTTTACTTAAGTTGCAGTGTTACTGCAGGCAGATAAGACTATTACTGATTTCTGCTATCAAGAGAATGATGAGCAATCCTTACTGCTCATTCCCCCTGACTCAATAGAGAGAAGGCAGAGCCAAATTCTCACTGCCTGCCATGTTGGCTGTTGTGCCCTCATGCAAACTGCAATGCTGGGACATCCTCTCTTGTCATGAGACCCAGTTCACTGCTTTTTTTTATGCACTGGAGAGAAAATCCACCACAAAGGTTCATGACTTAGATTATGTGGCTTTGGCCAGGCAATTTGTCCTATTAAAGGAGACTAAGACAATGACACAGTCTAGCGCTATTTCAGAATTGAAATAGTTGAGTCTTACAGTTTTGCATGGTCATTTTACTCCTGATTTTGACAAGTTTAAAAGGGAAAAACCCTTTATATAGCCTTTGATCATACACTGTGCTGACTGTGTAATCTCTACCTTCCTCACTGTGAGCTGTATTACAGGTAAGAACATAACTCAAAGTGAATAATTTGTATGATTGGCATCTTTAGAAATAGTTTTAATGTATATAAATGTACTGTTAACTCTGGCTACCATTTATATGCTCAGCATCATGGGAGCAGCTTGGCAGAGAAGGACCTGGGGGTCCTGGTGGACACCAAGTTGACCATGAGCCACCAATGTGCTCTTACGGTAAAGAAAACTAATGGTATCCTGGGCTGCATTAGGCAAAATATTGCCAGCAGGCCAGGGAGAGTTATGCTTCCCCTCTACTCAGCACTGATGAGGCCACACCTGGAGTGCTCTGTCCAGTTCTGGGCTCCCCAGTACAAGAGAGATGTGGACATACTGGAGAGAGTCCAGCAAAGGGCCACAAAGGTGATGAAGGGACTGGAGCATCTCTCCTGTGAGGAAAGGCTGAGAGAGCTGGGACTGTTCAGCCTGGAGAACAGAAGGCTTGGGAGGCAATGAGCACCAACTGAAACACAGGAGGTTCCCTCTGAACATCAGGAAACACTTTTTTGCTGTGAGGGTGACTGAGCACTGTCACAGGTTTCCCAGGGAGGTTGTGGAGTCTTCATCCCTGGAGATACTCCAAAGCCGTCTGGTCATGTTCCTGGGCCACCAGCTCTAGGTGGCCCTGCTTGAACAGGGGTATTGAACCAGATGACCTCCAGACATCCCTTCCAACCTCAGCCATTCTGTGATTCTGTAATTTCACTGTCAGCAGACATGCAGTGTGGAGGTACAGGTTGCATACTGCTCTTTTCCTTCTTGCACCACACTGCTTAATAATCTAGCTACACACTTAGAAAACTTGAGCTTTACAGGTTTACTAGAGTCTGCACGCTGTTTCTTTTGATTTTGCAGTAACTGCAGTGAGTAGTAACTATTGAAAAAATATGGAAGATAGATAAATGCAATAAACACATATAGACTACCACGGGAAAATGCTGTCACAATTTCTAGCACTACACGTTTAATGCCATTGGAGAATAAGAACCAAGTTCTCTGATTCACTGTAATAATGTATGGGTTTGATTTTTATGGGCAGGATTGTGTGCCTATAAGCAAATCCAGTTATGAGGGATTAATATGATATAAAATGTTGGTAAATTTTTAGCTCTTCTGCAGAAATGAGGAGAACTCTTGGGTCCCTACTAAAGAGTATTTCATGAATAAAGGTATATGAAATTTGTTTTCAGGGTATTTCAGGTTCACAGTTCATAATATAGGTTAGAATAGCATGAAGCCAAACACTGATAATGTTTGGAACACGCAGCCTTCCTGGTTGTCCTTTTGCAAGTTTGGTTGCCCATTTACTGAACATTTGTAAAAGCCTCTGAAAAAGAAAAAAATGAAGAAAAATAATACACAGAATTTTAACTGAGAAAAAAAAGTTTAATTTAACCTCATCTTAAATGTTTGCAGTACAAGAGCAAAAATAATACCATTATGCAGCTTTTATGGGGCAATAATCCTATTCTCTGATGGGACAGACTATTTTGCCTCTAGCTTTGCAGTTTATCAACCTACCGTGCTGTGACCTCATAAAACAGCATGACAACATTGCATATTCTTATGCAGTATCTGTCATAACAATTGGCCATAGATGCCAAGAAATGTGATAGCAGTAAGTTTTGGTTTTCAAAGGCTAAATTTTATGCTAAGTTGAATAGCATTCATGAAATTACAAGGCTGTAAGTGTTTGGGTTGGGGTCGTAAAATGTGAAATTTATTTTGAAAAAGCTCTGAAATAGGTTTACTTTTTAGGGATGTAGATATAATAAAACAGAAGAGAGTGGTGGGGAGGGCTCTGACGGCAGAGCAACGTTGGTTGTTCCCCTTAGATTGTGCTGCTTTCCTGGGTACAGAAGAATTCAAAGTAACTGTATGTATCCATTTCCTCTTGTCTTTTTTAGCAAATTCTGTTTTTCTAAGTTGATTGTTCTTGGTGAGCTGGATGCTGTGGATCTTTGAGATAGCTTCCACAAGAATTTAGATTCACGATTGGCAGATCTGCCCAGAGATTGGCAAGTGTATTGTGACAAAATCTGACATCTAGTTTTCTCCTGCTCTGGAACAGGAAAGTGAGCATCTTCTGTGCAAACAGCTGGGTGGTAGCACTCTCTGGGCAAGAGGTCAGACTTTTGGTGCAGTTGCACCTGGTCCATCTGCCATGTGCAGCCTAGAAACCTTACTATGAAACTAAATAGTAATCCATTTTTAATGTTCCAGCCAAATCTGAACATTCCTGCTGGTTGTGAGCAGTTTGTAGGTTTAGCTGCTGGGGAGCAGCACAGAGGGGCTGTGCGAAGCTGGCCAAGCCAGGAGATGAGGTGGCCATGACAGCTTGGGAGCATCGACCCCATGGATCAAGCAATAAAACTGTATTACTGCTGTCACTTTTGAATGGCTTTAACTTGACATGAATTCCTTAAGATAATCTTTAGGAGAGGAGCAAGTGTGTATTATGTTGGATGATGCCAATACAGTAACTCTTGTAGAAGTCTTGTTTGCCAGAATCATAACTTCATGTGTTTCCTGTCCAAACAGTATAAAAATTAGTAGGATCCCAGTTATTATCATATGGCAAGGCCCTCACTATGCACAGTCTCATGCACATTTAAGAACTTATGTTTACTAATATGTGAGTAAAATGCTATGTAATAAATGTTATTTATATGAGTAGCCTTTGGAAGACTACACTAAATGAGAAGGAACGATAACTGAAAGAAACTATCATTTTGTGTCATGGTATAGATTTTGGCTATCAGAGAGCATGACTGAACCGCCCTTCTTCATGAAGCCAAAATGATAGTGATCACAGTGATTCTGAGAGATGTGGGGTATGGAAGCACCCCATTTGAACTGGAGTCTCCCCATCCTTTGCAGCTGCTCAAATCACTTGAAATGGAGGAGTACAAATATGCTCGCCATTTTATTTTCTCAGCTGGAAGTATTCTGAATATGTGAGGCTTTTTGATCTACAGAATATAATTTGTTCTCATAATGCTGTGATTTATCTTTTTTTTTTTTTTACAAGTCCACACTTCTGGCAAAACCTCTGAAGTAGTCAGCCTCCCAGCTGTATCTCTTCCTAATCTCTAGGGCAATAAAGTTTTAAAGATAAGCATTTCTGGGGAATAGTCATGCGATAATTACAGTCTGTCTGCAGTGTCACGCTATGAAAATCACTTACTGCAAAAAGTTGGTAAGAGAAATAATCAGCTTATTTTTGTTGTTGCTAAGTGCTTCTGTATTTAAGTGCTGCTCAAGCTATGTTGAAAATTGCTTTCTGGTTTCTTTTTAATATCTTAAGATACTTACAGAAGATAATTGTCACTATAATTCTGTTGTTAGACAGGAATCAGTTGGTTTACATAGAAGATAGGCTTCTATGTAAGGGAAAATAAGGTGTGAAACAGCTGATAGGAACATGTTAAACTCTAACCTGCTCCTGTCACATATTCAAAGTCAAATGCAGAACATGTCCCCTGGAAAGCAAGATGATGTAAGGAGGCCTAAGGAAATTGCATATCCTGTTGAAAAGGTGATATTTTTCCTTGTATTTTTGCAGTGCGCTGCACTTTATAATATGCAGCTTGCAAAAGAAATGCAGTTTTGATTTTGTATTGCTTGCAAAATCATTCTGAGCTGAAATGTAAACAGATTTATTGCTTTTAAATTATATCCAGCTTTTTACATGCTCTACTGCCGAAGGAGTTTATCTGAAATATATGTGGGCATGCTTCATTTCTTGCATTGTTTAATGAGTAGTTTATCAAGTAGATGAAAAATAAAAAAAATGGTAGGCTAACCACGCCACTATTGAGGAGTGTGGTATTTTTATGTGGGCAATAAAAGACTAAGGATTTGGTTTAATGAAACTGCCTTTCCCTGTGGAGGTACAAAATCAATTTATCACACTATTTCTATATAAAATCATCAAACACTGACAAGGAAGGTGGAGATACTTTTCTGGTGATTGCACTAGATGAATCAAATTTGAGGATCCTGAAGGGTGTTACGGCCTCACTGAGATAACTGATAGAGTATATAGCTATTTGCTTGTACTTCGCAGGTTTGAATCTTGGTGAACACCTATGGGATTTGGAAGCAATTGCCATATTCATACATTTTGTGTCTTGGATCAGTACTTACAGTACTCTGTATACAGGATATTGAAATGAACATTTAAGCTTTTTTTTTTTTTAAATCTCAGCAAAGAAAATTTTTTTATGTTTGGAGATTTATGTCTGTCTTTCTGTTACAGCCTATATAACTGTCTCATAAACCAAGCAGCTATGGACAACTTGTTTAAGTGAGTTTATAGTAGTGTAGGATTAGGCTGCTTATATCATAGATATTTCCTCTTCTTCATGAAAGGTGTTCTTGACTTGCTGGAATAGTGTGATTCTTGCAAAAAGGCTATTGTGAATAGTAAAACAGTAAATAGCTTGCAATTATTTTTTTTTTCCCGTTGAGGGCTGACCACCTACATGAGTATTGTGTAATGATAACATGTGTAACAATTTCTTCATGCTGGCCTGATACAGCTTTCAAGATTCATTCTCTTTGTCCCATAAAAGTATGAAGAATGGAAGATTTTTATTTTTTTTTATGTTTCTCCCTTGCAGAAGGCTTTTTTTTCCATTGTTCACTGTCTTCTATAAGCATTGGAATTTAACTTAATGGGCAGGAGTACTATTAATCATTAATGCTTTGCTGACTTTGGAAGAGGGGTCAAGAAATTCGAGTGTATTAGTCTTTACTGACAGTGCTGCATTTTTAATAAGTTCTGGACCTTTGGTGGTAATGTCCCTCAGTCTAATTCAATCCACCTGACAGCTGTCAGTGGCTGGTTTTGATTATGATTCCTTGGAAAAGCAAATGTCTGTTTTTAAAGAGTGTGAAAAAATAGGGACTTCTCTCAAGGAATTTTCTTTAAATTAAAAAACATCCACATTAGGAAACAAACCTTTATTTATGGTTATTTACACTAAGGGGGAAGCTCTGGAGCAAGCTTAAATAAGATCTCATCTCAGATTGAGAGATCCTATGCAGAAGTGTGACATTTTTCAGAAAACTTACAAATAATACCCCTTGATAAAGATTAAATCTCATGCTCCAGACTATATACAATTAATCATGATGATGCAGGAAAGTATATTTATTTTTTCACTTTGTTTTGAGTTAATCTACTCCTTTAATGCTTATGAAAATAATTAAGGATAAACTGCAGAAGAAAAAAGCATATACAAAACTGTCAACTGAACCCCTGGTTTCTTTAGCAGGGTAGATGTATAAACCAACATACAACTCTTTTTTCATAGGGGGTCATCAGGATATGACATCTATGTGTTACAGTAATTTTGGATAAACTGTGAACTTAGTGCTGGAGTATTTTCTCACTGGTCAATCTGTATTTGACAGAATGACAGTTGCAATTGGAGAACACCACCTCACCTGTTGTTGAGATATCTTGACAAAGTTAGCTGTGAATTGATAGTGATAGCAGGTCCAAAGTTGTTATCGACTGCCAAAATGTTCCCTTTAAGCACACAGCAGTCCAGAATTATTTGCTAGCTTATGTTCTCAGACATAAACTTACTTAGAAAAAGTTACCACAAAATAAAATAGCCCTTGGAGTTTTTTGTACATGCTAGTGTGTGTTTGAGCTGGGGAAACATACTGCAAGATCAGTCCTGAAGGTCTTCTGTATATTGAACTCTGATTAATTACATGCTGTGTGCTTTGGGGACAAGAGGGCAATAAACTCAAGATAAATAATTTTTGAAGAACAGAGAAATGAATGTGTGTCATGATGCTTTGTGTTGGTTCTGGCTAGGTCTGGGTTCTTTTGTGGACAGAGGTCATTACATCTATCAAAGCAAAAGAGCTGTGCATTGATGTCTCAATCTGGTGATGTCTCAGTCTGGTTCAAATCAGAATAGAAATGGTAGACAACAACTATAAAAACATTTAAGAATTTGTATGTCTCTGGTTAGGCAGTAAACTCTATGTGGAAAGTTAGTAAAATTCTGGATTGTCTTATCCTTTGACAACCACACAATCAACTTTGAAATTCCAGACCTGAGTTCTCACCTGAAAAGATCTTTATACTAACAGTTTTATCTTGAGATTGTCACCAAAATTCGGGAATGAAAGAAAACTCCTTAACACCAATTTAGCATTAAGAAGCAGGCATTTCCTGTTATTGCAGCGCTGGGTGTCAGGAGGATAGTTCCTCAAATGAGGCACCTCTAATGCTGGTTCTCTTGTCATATTTATACACAAATGTTACAAAGATTCCAAAGTAGTACACTCCCCATTACAATAATTGGTTCATATTTCTTCGCCTAGTATGCAAACTAGAACACATGCTCAGTTCCTTTCTCCGCCTCTATCTTTTGAGTAGGTGGTATAATTTGGGTAGGGGGCTTATGGGTCGGTGGTCGTGGGGACCCTGGCCCAAATTACCTCTCCCCTAGTTTCTCAATACTTCGGTGTTGGTAATTGTTCGCTATATGCCTCAGGAAGATAAGGATGCTGCTGGAGGCAATTAGTGTCCTCACTTTCTGAAAAGTATGTACATAAGGACCTTGAAGTGTCTTGTAGCTCCTCCTTTTTATCATGATGTGTAGCAGGTGCTCATTCTAAGAATCGTTAGCCTTCTACCTAAAGCAATAATGAATAGTTTCTTATCACATATAATACAAGTAGGCCTTCATTACAGGCCTTTCTTCTTGGCTACGTTTTCTTATTATGTATAATATAAGCAGGCCTTCGTTACAGGCCTTTCTTTTTGGCTACAAGATGACTCTGTTAGTATGGATACCTTGTGCTTTTGAAAGCATTCTCATATCTTCTTGTCTCAAGAGTAAGAAGCTGTGATGCAGTTGGGTGGTTCCTATCTTTCACTTCAATCCAGAGAAGGTGAAATGGCACGGATCTCTGCAAAAGTTATTATTTTCCCCACTCCCTGAATAGACCAGAATCCCCTGTAGAGTTGGGCAGCCTGGAGAAGACAGCAGAAAAGGATAAGCTAAGGGGTCCTGTCTGAAGAGCATTCACTTTCCAGTAACTTTCAGCTACCTGTGGTAAAGAAGCATCTCCTTGGCTCTACTTTGAGACCTTTTTCATTGATTCTTCTCCTTCTGATACTGGAGACCATGTAAACAAAAATCACAGTTCAGTATAATTCAGAAGTCTTTATCCCTTTACTTTTTATTTGGTTGTTAGGTATATTTGAAACAAAAGTGCTAAAAAACCTTTTTCCAAATCAACTTTGAAACTATTTCCCAGTAGTCCGTTTATACGCATATTTACTGGAGCTATACTTTTTTTCTCGAAAAGCTTGATTTAATTTTTTCCCTGACTTGTTTCTCTGATGAAAGTTCTAGGCAATGTAACAATCTGCAAATCTCTGCTTTATTGCCCATTCTTTTTAAATACCAAAATAATAGTAGTTAATTTGATGATTGCACAAGAATTTAGCTTTGAGGCATTTTTTGCTTCTTAATGAATTACAACCAAATGTCTTTTTCATGAAATAGTTAGCATTAATATACCTTAACAGCAAGTACAGTAAGAAAATAACTCGGACATTCTGGTTCTGCTTTTTTTTTTTGTAAATTCCCATTGTGACTTCTGGTTCTTGACAAACATAAAAGGTTGTTACAAGAAATATCTCTTTCTCATTATTGAAAAAAATTCTTTTTTTGTGTGTGACTTTTAAACCAGTAATGCAAGCTTGATTATATCTGAGCCATCTCTACATACTGATTTATTAAAATGAGCACTACAACTCAGTTTCTTTGCTTTACAGATTGTTCTTTCTGGTTTACTAAGAAATGCAACACTTTTGTGAATATTATAATAAACATAGTAAACTTTCCCATGAAAAACATAAACAGTTTAACTTTAGATGGCAAAAGCAGAAAGTTCATGAAGACAAAATAAGAAAATTTGCCATCTAATTACATAATATCTTCTTGACTATTAGATGCATCCCAATTTCTAGTATTATTCAGACCTGTGATAAAAGGAAATTCTAGGAGTTAGACTTTCGCAAAGAACGTGCTGAGCATCAGTGTTTATACACCTGGACTAGAGTTTCCAACCCAAAGATGAGTCATAACTGCTGTGTTGGTACATGAGAAAACTGGGAATGTGTTTCCTGTGTTCAGTTACTCCAGAACAGAGAATGGCAGGATTTATTTATTGTTTATTATGTTTGTGAATTCTAAATGCAATTTTAATTAATAACCTTATTTTTGATGTATTTTAATTACATTGGTACCATTCTTGGCAAATAATGTGTAACACATTGGTGCTGTTTTTCTGGTTTTTGTTTTGTTTTTTTAATAAAGAAAATAGGAAGCATATACCTGAGACACATGCTCCCTTTCACAAGTATTAGTAGGACTTGTGATTATCTTAAAAACAACAGTAAAATATTCCTTTTGGTAATTTGAGAGTAGTCCTTTTCATTATTTTCCTTTTATTCAAAACAAATTATTGAAGTGATTAAATACTAACAAAATGTGTACTAGAATATTATCTTGCTGTGAAGCACTTCCTAGCGGGGCCTCGTCAGGCATATCCTTGCACAGCTAAACTACCTTCAAGATACTATTTATGTGTTTTCTTTTGACCCAGCATGAATCTTATTCCAAACCCTTCATGGAACTTGCTATATTAGATTGAGGGTTCAGTGAATTTCACCTGTTTTTTCTAGAGATGACATTAATAATGCTGGTTATTAGCAATTCCTTCTTGCTGTTACCTTCTCTTCCCCCTTCTCGCCTGAGTGTCTGTGGAGCAGCAATGCCACAAAGGATATGACTGCTAAGAGGTTTGAGCTGTAAATTTTAATGTACTTCAGTCACACTGTTGCCCTTTCTTTATTATTTCAGACTTTGTGCTTGTGTCTTGTCAAAGACGTTTTGCAATGTACCTGTAAACAGTGGAGTCCCACTGGATGTGCTTTGATACAAAATAGGTAGATCAGCAGGAGCTCTAATAACTTGTCACTAGTATGGTAAAGCAAAGATGGGTGGCTTCTCTGCTAATAAGTAGTATATAAATCATGATCACAGAAATTTCAAATTATGAGCTCTGCTATTCAGGATAACTGTGTGAGCCCAGTCTTGCTTAAATTCTGCAACAAATAATATTTTAAAAATAAAAAGTCTAAAAAAAAACTTAATTGCTCTGACACACTGTAACTCTGTCATACTCACTGCCACTCAGCCACTCTGACTTATATGAAGTTGTTTTGAGGCTGGGTGAAAGGATATGTAAGACTTTAATATTTCTTGTTTGCAGCTGGCACTGCCAATTTAATTATAGCCTTTAGAGTATTGGACAGATGAGAATTTGCTAAGATGCAAAAAGTGCTAGAACTGACTTTCAGACCGAGACTAAACAAGTCTCGGGCAGCCTGGGATTCAAGGACTGCAGAAAATTGTTGGCTCTGCTTCAGTTCATCTGTGTGACCTAAGAGACATCACTTGATCTCTCTGTGCTATGTTCTAAAATTATCATCCTGTCATTGCTTTAAATATTTGTATGTGTAAATTTTTGTCTCAAAATTCTTGTGTACTTTCCTCCTAAGTCTAAGTGTCTTTACACTTAAAACCAGAAGTGAAATCCCCTAAAAAGAGCAGGTTTCTGTCATAACTTACTATATAACTATTGTTAGTAACTGCTGACCAGCTTCTGAAAACAGCCTTTTAAATAGTACCTGTATAACTGAATAATTAAGAGGATGGAATATTTGCAGTCCTTCCGATGGGCTTTACTACCCAAATAACCTGAAATCCCAAATGAAATGACACATTTTTGGGAAAAATATCTCCACCAGCCAGTTCATAGATAACTATATAGCCTAACTTCAATTTTCTATTTTTTCATAGGTTTTTTCCCATGAAAATTAGGAGAGTGCTTTCTTCATCATTCACCCTGACAATCCAGATTCAAGCTGGTGGTTTGTTTGCTTCCTAGTACCAATGCAAAAAACCTGCTTTGGTGCAGAAAGAGTAACATTGTTCAAGTGTTGCATGAACAGAAGCAATGGGAATGGTCTTTCAGCTCTGTTTTCGAACTGTACTATAGAGTTTTCTATTAAAGTAATACAGGTTCTTAATCTTTCCTATTCCAAAATCCAACCTGAATAAACTCACCCTAGTGAGCAATCAGTTTTTAATTGTTGTTCCCCACAAAGTTCCAACAGATACAATTCTGATCCATTTATTTATAAATGTCACTCCTTTCCCTTGCTCAAGGGATCTGTTCTGTGAGAGCAAAGAGAGACAAAGGGGTGCTGTGCAAACACAGATGGAAAGCAGCATCAGCAATTCCTTTAATCTGAATCCTCACATATCTTAAAAACTTTTTGTCTTTTAAGAGGGGGGTGTCTACATCATATTTTGTCTGTCTTTGCAATGAGGATTTACATGGTCAGGAGATCATATGAGGCAAGTTGAAACAGCCAGGTATGGAACCCTCTATTTCAGTTATGTGCCACCCTAAAACACGTTTGAACAATCTCTGCTTGAAGTCAACACTAACAGATGGATGCTGCTTGCTGAAAAGCAGGAATGACAAAATCCACATACTCAACAAAGGACTGCCTGTGCCTTTGTGTGGAGAAGGGAATTAACCTAATACCTTGTTTTGATGAGAAGAACAAGTTTGTGCCCTTGCCGTACGTATGTAACACTCAGAAATAATGATCTGCTACTTCAGGTGATGCCCTTCTCTGTTGAACATTGGGTGGCATTATTGAAAGGGAAGGTGCTAAGAGATGTATTCATATCTTTGCTGCATGATTTTAAAGTGGTAAGTGATAGTGCAAATAACAGCTTAAAATCAGCTTAGAAATTGAAGACCTGGAAACATACAACTAGGTAGACCTTAAGATTATCTATTGGAATAAAAATACATCTTATCTTGTGAATCTTTGTCTTGGGCCTAGTACATGTAAATATATACTTTTTTTTTTTCAGTTTAGCATGTATTACTAAAAGAAGATTGTGACAGGTCTCAGACTAAGGAAAATAACAAATTTTCAATAACTCTCTTTGAATTGCTGACCTCAGAGTTTCTGAGATGATGGAAATATAGATGGGTCCTAAATGTAGAGGAATACAAAACAAGTTTGTTAAAGCTTTAAATTGCAAGTGTTGGAGTGAGGTGTCAACACTGGATAAATGCTTTTCTTCTTATTTATACCATCTTCTTAAAATGTGTGATTAAAAGATGCGGAAATCAGAGGAGAGTCCCAAGTAATCTGACCTTTCTTCAACCAAATGGAAGCTATTGTAAGCAGTTAAGCTTACTTTTTACATCCATTCTACTCAAGATTATCTAATTGACATGATTTGGATGAAGTATGAATAAATGTCCTCTTGTTATCAGTGTCCATTTCACTTTTAAAGACAGTATCTTTAACTTAGTTTTTATGCTAGCATAATGTTGTACTATATGGTATGTGAAACAATATATAGCTTGTGTCTTTCTTTTTCTTCTTGGAAAAGTGTTTGTCTTCTTAAAGTCAGGTATAATTTCATCTGAAATAAATAAAAGATAAGAATTACTCAACACACTCATTTGTGTAGTTGTGTGGTTGTTTTTTTTAAATTGTAGAATCAGTCATTGTCTCATTATCCAAAATTACAGTGAGTTGAAGAACAGGAGAGTGGCTGAACAGTAGATTAGACTACTGACAGATCTTTCCAGTGCTTGTTGTAATCATCAATAACTCATTTTATTGGGTTTTGTTTCTGTCCATAGTTCAATAATGCAAACCTCACAATTCATTGTGCTTTCTTTTCTGGTCATCAGGAGTGCAAAATTCTTCAAAAATCACAACAGTCACTGAAGTATGATCAAAGAGCCTTTTTATTTATTTAAAAATGTATCTTGACCACCTATCAGGAAGGGGAGATGAAAGGCTATACATTTCATCTAGGGCTGCCTATTCCTGAACAGTTACACTTTTGTTATAATCATTATTGTTTTCCTTAGATTAATGAAGATAGAGACTGAATGACAGAAATATGGGGTGCTGACAACAGTTAGTGGAAGCACAGTGTTAATACAAATAGATTTTGTACAATAGAATGAATATATTTTTTTCTAATTTGATTGTATTGTCTTTAAATGTCCACTTATGTATTTGGAGTTACAATGGCAAAACTTGAGAACTCTTCTCAGGAAGACTGGACTGACTTGTGAATGTCTTAGACAATACTTCATCCCACATGTTTACTGGTGGTCAACTGGTATCAGCAGTGTCATACAAATGATACCACATGTATACACATCTTGTGTATATATGGGGAAAGCACAGCAAGTTTTACTTCCTTCTGTTGATTCTCTTTTTTTTTTTTTTTTTTTTTTTTGAAAGCTTCTTCAGGTTTGGGGAATCCCAGGTGGGTTGATCTAACTGTTTAATTATTCTAAGGGACTAGAAATTGGGTCTGTTTTTATTCATGTTAGTACAATATGTCTCCTGGTATAACTTTGGTTATGCATTCAGATGCTTACCTTCTAAAGAGATGCCCGTTTGTTGCTAAAGATAGGAGCTCAGATAACTTCAAACTTTCTCTGGGCTTGCCTCACATTTGGACTGACCTACCTAACTGGCACTCATCTGTACTTTTCTGCTGATTGTCTCATCAGTCTGATTCAGGGGAAGGAAGAGACAGATACTTGTCTCATCTTAATAAGAGTTACTATATGGCAAGAAGTATTTGGGAGGGAGAGGAGGAGGAGAAGATAGAAGAGTCATTCCCAGACTCAATCTTGATATTGCAGTAAAGAAAGGACTGTCCAAATACATCTGCATTAAAAAGGGTAAAGTTCTGATTGCATCCTGCTTTCAACAACTTTTTAAAAAAATTGGGTTTTTTTCTTTTTTTTTTTTTCCAGAGATCTTGGATATGTTTTGGTGCTTGTGACCAGCAGCTGTAAAAAACCAATGGAAATCTTCCTGAGGAAGCAGGTGTCTTTTCTTCAAGACAACAACCAGAATAGCCTCTAAGAAACAAATGTATATTTGAGACCCTTTTTATGGATGGATATAAGCTAAATCCTTTCTTTGACCTAAAAAATGAATGCTTTCTTGAAGGCTTCAAATGCTGTTCATATCCAGGAGTCTCCATTAAGTGTCTTCCAAGGTTGCTGTAACAAGTACCTTTCCATTCAACATGAGTTAGGACTGCCTGGGGCTTACAAGATCCCCAAACACTAGCAGGTATGCTGAAATACCAGCTGGCATTCAGGTGTTTTTCAGTGGTGGGATGATTGTGTGCTTCAGACATTTTCTCAAAATGGTTCTTCTTGAAAAATGAAAGATTTCCTGGTTTTCATCACTATTATTGAGACTTCAAGCGTAAATCTCTGTATTTAGAATAATTAGTGTTCAAGCCTTATCTGCAGAAGTACACAAAATGCTGTGTGTAGAGTTTCACTTCTACATTATTTTTTTAAACTTCCAAGTGGATGAGTTTAGCACAGCGCTGCAAGGCAAATCAGCCTCTCAATGCTGTGAAGAATGCTACCATGGTCATTTTAGACCTCCTGCAGGGCTGGTGAATGACAGTGTTTTTCGTCTTGCCTGTCTGCTCATTGCATCTTCAAACAGTTTTCTTTTTCATCTCTTGAGACTGAGCACCAGAGTAACCTTGTCAAATAGGACAGTATCCACACTATCTGCTTATGATTATGAAGAAATGTTTGTACAAAACAAACAATACTGAGAAAGTGTTCTGTCATTTCTAATGGCACCATCAGATTGGGAGGAAACTGGAAATGTTTTTCCAAGACTGGAAAAGTGCAATGTTTCACTACTGTTGCTATGGAAACTAGTACCAGTACAGTGTGTACTTCTTGTTCCTCAGTTCTTATGCGCAGCGGTTGCTTCTAAGAGGACTCTTATGAATAACATCAGGATGCCAGAGAAATTTGCAAGCCTGTCATCTGTTACCTTCCTCTTTTTTGAACTGTGATGCAGAAAGAAGAGGTCTGTTGGTTTGGCATTGCAGTGAGAGCATGACTATTGCAGAACTGCACAGAGCTGTGAGCGCTGAGTGAGCAGACCAAACACACAACCATCCCCCAAAACCAACAATAACCTCCCCGCCTGGGGTGGGTGGAAGGACACAATGTAATGAGAATTCTTTGCAGTGTACCTGTGGGAAAGGAAGAGCACAAAATGTTGCACTATTAGTTCCACTGTAATAAACAGGACAGAACCACTAGTTACATCTGGAATTGATGAAGCATGATGTCCTGTGCTCTTAACTCTCATGTGGTTCAGATGTGTGCTGCTGAAATAGTCAGTCTGCTCACTGGAGTTGTCAGCACACTGACTAATGTTGGAAGGTGTCCTGATTTCAGAAATGGAGACAATCACATTCTGTTCAGAAGTGAAAGGACTTTTTCAATCCCATTGTCACCTCAGGACCATAACAGGCTGGACCCTTAGCGCCAGAAAAAACAGATGCTATGTTATGAAATTCAGTTGCTGCTTCCGATCACGCTTGTCTTGCTAGTGAGGGAATAGTAGTTTCCTGAGTCCAGAAACACTGAAGTGGATCTGCCTCAGGAATACTTAGTCTACAATTAATTCCTTGAGTTGAATAAAGGATGAACGTGTAATTGCCTTTTATATCATAGTGAGTAGCTTGAGAACAGGTGCTCCAAAGGTTCTTTCTGCTCGTTGACTTCTCTTTGAAATAGCAGTGTACACCTGCATAGCCTGCATGCTAGGTTGGACACCAGCCGCAGTCTGGACATGCAGAAATGGTGGACTTCTGGGAGACATCTCAAGGTAACTGGATAATTTTGATTGAGAGTCCTAGCAGTCTGACTTGTAGTCAAGTCTGCTAATAAATAGTCTTTTGTACAATGAAGACAACCTCAGATTGCACAGAGATTAGTAGCTGGACAGGAAAACATGGCTGTGTCAGCATTATACAGAAGGTGCATCCCGTCCTGGTCCTTGACTGTGTGCCCTGCTAAATCCCATGTCAGGAAGAGGCCTGACAAAAAGGCAAAACTGTCTCCTGATAAGCTCCATAGCAGTGGCTGTGGGTGTTGGGCCTGTAGCGTGTTCTGCTGTTCTTGCTGTCCACAATTTAGAAGGGATAGCATATGGACTTACAAAATAATAGTCATTTTGCAGTTGCACAGTCAGCAAAGTCTAGTTACCTTTTACCTTTTATTCTTCCTGCTTGTATGTGGTGGGACCTTCTAAGATAGTAAGACAAGCAAGAGGAGTTTTTGGTTTTGTGTTTTTGTGTGTGTGTGAATTTTGAATTTTTTACCTTCTTGAATGGAATAAAATTATTAGGAAGTGATAGGCCTTGCATACTTCCTGCCCCAAATGAACGAGCTACAAGTTCTCAAGCTTGGTCAGTTGGAAATATTTGGTGACATTTAAGTGAATCCTTTTAAACATCCGTGAGGGTCTGTGTTCAAGTCTCAGGCTGCCCACAAGCTTCCTCTTTGTTTACAATGTCTTGCTTAGCTGTTAGCTAAGAAAAAAAGTAGAAATAACATGGGAATATGATATTTTGAACCTTATAGGACAAGTCAAATTGAGAAGTTTGAACAGTGTTAAAGCTGACTAATTTCTAGACAGATGGGACAATGCATATGGAACCTCTCATTTGACAATTTTAGGTGCACACAGAAAAATACCTTGCTGAAGTTTTCAATCAACTTTATTTAAACATTAAGGAAAAAAAGATGATAGAAACACCATGGAAAACAAATGCAATGAAAATAGGCTTGTTTCATTAGATTAAACTGTTCTTCCAGGACTGCATAAACTATGCTATGTTTTTCTCTGTTTCGCATCTTAAATGGCATCTGCTAATTGTGAACTACTGGCTGGATATTCATTGCCATTTTTCTGAAGATGTCTCGTGTTCTGCAGTGCTGTGCTCTGTTGAGAATGAGAAGCACATACAGAGCTGATAGACATCCAGAGCCAGGATTTAACTTCCTTGCTTCCAGCCATCTTCTGATTTGTGGCTGTTGCATGATCTGGTGATTTGTGGGTTTTATTTGTTTCTTTTTTTTTTTTTTCCCCACCTGCATACAAAATGCATATGTGCATCCTTTCAGGCTTTCACTAGGGAAAGTCTTTACCTTTGGCATAATGTATTAGACTATATGGTCACAGCAAAATCAATCCAAGGAGTGGTAAGTGATATTAGTGCTTATAAGTGGAAAGAAATGTAAAATACATGAATGACCTAATTATTTTCTGCCACTGGCATAATAAGAGCAGCACTAGCTTTACAGGAATTATTGCTGTCTCCTTTATGCCATGTATCTTCCACATTCAGCAGTAAAGGAATTCAGCTGTAGAGTAAGTTTCATGTATGCTGCAAGAACTATGAGGGCTGAAAGTGGGAAAAACACTTTTGATAAAGTAATTAAAATCTAAACATAACATTTACTCTGGAGAACTGGAAAAGAGAACACTTAGAAAATCAAATAATTTTAGCAAGCATCTATGCAGAGCACAGGATTAGTTTTTTCTTTCCTGAATTTCTGATTTGATTAACCTCATCTCTGTGTAGTGATAGCACAAAGTACTATTGGCACATTTACGTCCTTGACACATTTACTTTATTCTGATCTGTTCTCCTCCAAAGACTGATGCTCTGAAAATGTTTTCAGAGTTCTGGGAATCTTGAAATCTGTAATGCTTTTGCAGTCATGGGGTAAATGATATTTTCGTTCCTCAGCCTAATCTTTGGGAATTCCGAGGGGTTTTGATTGACATCTCTTCCAAACAAGTTACCCTGAGGCAGGTGTTTTCTTGGGAAGATTTCAGCTCAGATTGTGGTTGGGAAAAACTATAAATAACTGAAAAGGTGGTTTCATCAAGAAAGTGTCAGGCAACCTTGATAAAATATGACACTACCAGACCTGCCCAAAGTAGACATGCTGCATTATTGTGAATAGATAAAAACTGGTTTCCTATTCAATCAACATAAGGAGAAATTTCCTTCTTGTATTATAAGATATATTTCATGGAAATTTTTAATCAACCCTACTCTGAATTTCTGTTCTTTACCAGCAGTGCTCTGCTAAGAGACATGTTTTATATTGTATGATTAATCTCTGTAATGTTAGCCTTATACTTTATATCATATTATTAATATTAACCTAAAATTTAGTCTGTTCTATACAAACAGAAATTACTAACTTGCAGCCTCATTCTGCCTGATGCAGACTTGTGTGTGAAGGGTATGGGGGAGAAAGATTCAGGAACAGTTTGAATACATGTAATAGATGTATACAGCCATACACATACTGGAGATGTATGCCTGTGTTGGCTGCTGCTTCTCTTCTTCTCCTAGAGACAGTTATGCTTTTCCATTGAGGGGAAAATGTCAGAGAAACATAGCCCCATTACCTCCATCCCCCACTTGCTTTTTTTTTAGTACATGCTAGCAATCATATTTAGCCATGCAGTCAGGGATTTGTAAAAAGCAGTATGCTCAAGACAGAGAATAGTTTGCACCATTCCCAAAGTCCACTGAAAAGGCTACGTTACAGTCATATAAGGAAGATCTGTGTAACTTATTTTGAATTATTTTGGCAAGGCAGTTAGTAAAAGCTGAAGGAAGAGTATCCCTAATCTTTCTTCATGTTTATCCCAGGGGTATGACTGTATGGTTGGTTTTGCTCCTTGTTTCATTATGAGTCCTAAAACTGTGTCTATACTACAAACTTTTTAGTGGCCAGGCTCTATCTACAGGTCAAATCAAGCTGCACCCCTGATGAGGAAACTGAGGTAACACTAAGTAAACTGTCAACAGTTTTGTGTTGGATAGCACAGATAAAAGTTAATCGTGATTGTATATCAAGGTTTAGTACCTTGTGTGAAAGACAAACAGTATGTAATCATGAACACATAAATTATTATCCACTTCTCAATATAGATTTGATCTTAAAATTTGTTTCCTTGAGTGCAAAGGAGTGGAAAAGTTTATTGACTCTTCAGGAATATCTCTGCATTCTCACTTTTTTTTTTTCGTTTCCCTTCTCTTCCACACTTTCATGTGCACCAAAGCAATAGCTGTAATATTTTCTAAGCTCCATTGGACCCTTAGCAATCAGAGGCTCACTACTTAACAGTATTTAGTTTAGTTGTTATTATCAGCTTTGAATGACTTGCTTATCAAAACTATTATTTCTCTGTACATTTATTGTCATATTCATGTTTTCATTGTGTGAAAAGAGAATATGAAAAATACTGATTAAAAATGGGGTTTTTTTAATGCACTTCATAAAAAGAAGGAAGGTAGAAAAGTTATTTCTTTCATCAGGAAGTTATTTGTGTGTTGGTAGATCATACTACTACTTGTTTCACCACTCCTTAAAAGTCCAGCTCGGAAGGAAACAGATGAGAGAGAGAGAGAGAGGTGGTCTTTCTGCATTCTTGTTTGGGGTTTTTTTGCAATAGAGAAGCTGTTTTACTGCGATTGTATATAGAGGTAGTTTTGATATCAGTGTGCTGAATGTTTGCATGTGTAAATGGCATCTGTTTTATAGCTTTTGTCAAAAAGAGTTACTTGGTGGAAAAGGAGAGAGATTTTAGTTACAGCTGGACATAAAATTATGTGGAAAATAATATTATTTTTTTTTAATTCCCAAACAGAATGACTTTTTCTTTCCTACTGAATATTCTAGATTTTCCTTTTTTTTTTCCAGTTACTGCAGTTTTACATATTTCAGTTGTTTCAATAATTTCTGGACAGAGGGTTTGGGGATCATTGGTTTTGAAAATACGTTGTGTTACTTTTATTTGCAGTATCTGATGCTGCTACTTGATTTTGTTACTTTTAATTTTCATTTGCTAGCTGACTCTAATGAGTTGCCCAATATACTAAGGAATGTCCATGACCCATACCTTTTATATAAATAATGTAATTTGTCCATTGCTTTTTCTTCCATTATTGATGCTGTTCCTTAAGAGAACAGTAAGGTTTTTCTTATTTAACTATCCATACAAAGTAATGTCTCAAACCACCAGTCACAGTTTCTTATTATATTAGGAACTGCAAGCACAGCGGAAAAAAAAAAAGCAAATAAATAGCTGTGTTCCCTACACAAAGGATGTTTTCAAACAGCAGGTAATAGGTTTCTCTGAAGAAGGGTTGACTCTTTGGTAAGAAAAAAAATGCTGGCAAAGCATTAGGGTTTTGAAAGATTAGTTAAATGTTTCCACACATGACCCAGTCTCCTATGCATTGTATTTGATCTTCTGTTGGGTTTAGTTGCAGAAGTGTCGTGTCCTAAATTTAACTGATAGTCTTCAGATTTATTTCCCTGGGGAAAACAAAGCCCACCTGATAGTGAATGCTGAACTTGCCATTTGATAACCCATTTTGGCAGATAGATCACTAATATATCCTAACTTCTTTGAGATGAGATGTTTCAACTTCAGGGCGGGAGGAAGTCTCCTCCATCTCGCCCTGCACTGTGCTTGCATCATGCAGGGCACTTGGGTAGGGGCTCTGGGCAGGACCATCCCTCAGCAACTGCAGTAGATCAACCATGGTACTAATTCAGATGTTTTCTGAGTTATGAATAAGCTTCTTAATCCTGGCCAGATGCCATTTAAACAAAACATGTTTGTTTGCAGAGAAGCAAGATTCAGGTTTCTGTCTATGCTTGTAGAGCTATTATAAAGCTATTGGGGAGGGAGGGAATGGAGTTCATGTCAGCCTACAAGTTGTGGTTTCCAGTTTACAGGGAAGCTGCTTATGTTTTCTTTATTATTAGGAGGGGTTTCAGGAGAGTTTATGCGATGTATCCATTTTTCCTAGTTGTTACACATAGTTTATGTATAAACTGCATAAAAGTTTTTCTAAGCTATCAGTGCAAGCTAAAGGGTACTATATGGAATAAAAATATGAAACAAATAGTTGCTCAGTTGAACAGGTTATGGTCGTGTCCCTGCAAGGCAGTGACTTCATGCAGGATGATTTAAATTCATAGTACTTTAAATCTTCAGGTCTTTGCAGTATATTTGTATTTTCATTAGTATTCACTCCCAGAATTAGGCAACATTTTTTCCTCTTGTGTTTTGATTTGTTAAGAGTTTTGTAAAACTTATGTGTTACTGTGACCTATGGTTCTTGTTTTGTCACCACAGCAGTATGCTTATGTCTGTTAACCAGTTAGGATAGGCTAATAGGACTCTGTTGAATCAGTTACAATGAATCAGTCTAATAAAGGTCAGAAAATGAAAAAATACTGAAATAAAGAAGAGCAAACCTGCAGCCGTTTCAATGCTAGATTTCTTTGACAAATGTGTCTATTGATGTGCTTGCATAACCCCTGCTATCCATTTTGATAACTAACTATAGCATTTAGGCACCTTACAATAGCACCTCTGAGGACATGGAATTGTATTTAAAAGAATGTAGTACAAAGGAAGATTTGGACTGAACTTGGAACTGAACCAAAGTTTCATGAGTTATATGCAGTGACCTATTGGTCACAATATTCATTGTCTCCTGAGAAAGATAAATATTGAATTTGCTTTCAATCAATAACATTATCAAACCCCTGTTTTCACACTATATATTTTGCCAGATATTGGTACTGTAAGTCACTGGACATACTGAAAAGTACAGTAATATGTTGTATAAAAACTGGCTGGCAGCTATGCAAAACAACCAGCAATGCAGAACTAATTTGCCAAAGAAAAATGGAGAGAAAATGGCCTGAACTGAAATGGAAGATCTTGTTTTACCTCCATGTCTATAATGACTTTAGCTGAAGCTTTATCAGCTTGACATATCATGTCTTCATTAAAACTATATTAATATAGTTTGTTATTTGGTTATGCTATCACAAACAAGTCTGGGTTTTTGGTTGGTTCTGTGAGACAATCACGAGGATATACTAGTTCTAGTGTAATGAGGTCACTAACAGTCACCATTACCTGACATTCTGGCAATCCTTCTATTCACAGGACGGAAAATCAATTGGGAATGGGTGTTTTGTTAAGTTTTTTGCCCTCCTCTCCTTTGCTACTTAGAGAGGTACCAGGAGACTAAAAGCTGGCCAAAATTAAATGACCACGTAGTGAGGATGAAAGATGGGCTCCCTTCAGATTAGTGAAGCTCCTTGTTCAGGGGATCTCAGCTAATAACTGAGACACCTCAGTGTGTCAGGCTACATGGTTTAAATGCCATGGCCCTCTTCTGCAGCAGCCTCAAAAGGACAATTCTGAGGATTAAGGTAAACATATCTTAGTTGAAGCAGACAAACCCATTCCCACAATTTCAGTGGCTGAAGTTTCTTTATACACAATACCAGCTGGTTCTTCTCTGCTCAAGAGGTCCACAACCCTCGTGTTAACTTTTCTTGTTGCTTTCTGGTTAGATAACAGCAGATGTATCTACTCAATGCCTGAGTGAATTATTTATCTTGAAAAGATTGTGCCTTCCTAATCTCGAAAGACAATTTTGGTTGCCAAATATCTAATTTATCAAGCAATTTGTTTATGAATGTTCCTACTAGAAGGGAACTAATTTTGCATCTGGGAAATGCCACGGTGGAAAAGCTAGTGCTGCTGTTATGGTTAATTAAAAAAAAAGTTGTATAGGAGACATGTTCTGCATATTTTGCATGTGATCATTGAAAGCTGAAACAGACTTTACTGAAACTGGGACTTCAGGATTTCTATCTGATAAAAAAGCACTCCTGCAAAACAGAAAATACATATTTCAAACATTTTTTAATCTGTGGTGGTGTTCAGGTGTCTTCATTCTTAATTATACTGTTAATGTCAGTTAATCTTTATGGGTTTAGAATTAAATTTGCTATTAAGATTTTAAAGCTTTGTTTGCATGTAATTACTGTTTTAAGTACAATTTTGTTATGTTTCGCTGAGTGTTTTTGCTGTATCTTGTATATTCCCTTTCTAAGGCATATCCTCAGTTATCAAATTATGTATCAAGCTTGTAGGAGGACATTTTCATTAAAGAGGACAAGATAGGATCTGGAAGTTACAGCCTTACTGAGCCATTAATTAAAGATCAAAGTATTGCTACCACCCTCACTTTGCTGTTCCCTTGTAAATATAGTTCTCTTGGCAGAAATTTTGCGATTCTTTTGAATAATCTCTGAGGCAATAAATAGGGGAAAGTTCCCAGCTACAGCTACACATCATACTTTAGACAGCTGGATAGACTCAAAAATAGGACATTATTACATGTGGAAAATTAAATATAGCAATGCTAATATTATGGCCTGCATGGGAGAGCCAAAAAGTTACGGAAAAAAATTATAAAATAGTGAGGCACAAACACTAAGTACACAGAGGAAGACCCTTTTTCTTTGTAAAGCTATTATCATTGTTGCTACTAAGATTTCAGCCTTTTTTTTTCTCTTTTTCTTCCTAAGGCATATGTTTTCCAACATTTTTTTTTCTCAAATCTTCCATTACTTTCTAAGAGGTCTTATGTGGAATGATACGTGTTTCACTGAATTTTGTACAGTTATACTATAGTCAACCTTAGGGCTTCCCTGTATGTTAAAATTGAGTATTTTTTGATTGTTCCAACCATCTTTTCCTCACTTAAAATGACTTCTTTAAACCTATAAAAGAAGAAAGGAAAAGGGATTTAAAAAAGTGAAGCACTTACTTAAGAAATAGGTCTTTTCACTCTGGATTTTAGGTTCTGAGCAAGCTAGAGAGGCTTTAATAAATATTTGATGTTTTCTTTTTTCTTTTTTCTTTTTTTTTTTTTCAAAATTAACTTTTCAGATATGAACCTGGAGATATTTAAATAGTTTGATGTGGCTTTTGATCACACAATTTGTGAGTAATGGGGAATTTAGCACACCGTTGTGCTCATTCAGGATTATTATTTGAGGTATGCACAATGTTCAAGCAGAATTATTATTCATTTGTTGATCATAACAATAATTTTGGTGTTTATTTTTGCTGAACTTCACTCTTTTTCCAACAAAGGAAAATACCTTTTCATCTAAACACAAAGGTAAGTAAGTAGACTGCAGGCACTTTTTTAGTCAAGTGTAGTTCCTGCTGACCTGTTTAATCAATTTTTTAATCAATTCTGCAGGTCTTTAAACATTATATACCTTTTTTCCAATAAAATTTCAGCATCTGAAAAGAGGACCTTGTTAGGTCCCAAAGGTTCTGCTTTCTGATTTATTTGCTGACTCCATGAAGAAAACTTTGTCCAGGTTTCGAAAAGCAAGTGACAGAATGAAGCACACATATTATTTCCTTCAGGTCTGCCAGAGCCTCTCCTGAAACAAGTTCTTGTGGAAAGCATGTCAGAAACAACATATGAAAAAGAATGTTGTCCTCGTCTCAGAGTATGATGGTACCCGAGTGGGATTGGACAGTTGGGTCTGTTAAGTAATAAACTCTCAGATCTAGCATGTCTGATTTTTTTCTGAGAGCCACCTCTACTTCTGACTTGTTATGCAGTGTGGGCAAGGGACTCAAGATTCTCTAGGTCAATACTGATCTCATGGACATCAGTACCAAACCCAAATTATTTCAATGGGATTTCCCTCCTTCCTTACTTTCTTTGTACAGGAATATGTGAAGTATGTCAACTTCTGTGAGTAATAACCCATACTACCTGCTTATTCTGTTTATTGTTATATAGCAGCATTTGAGTTGCAATGCTAAGAGGCAGGCATGTACCTTACTGCCTCTAGCATGTCTAGAGCCATAGCAGAAACTTTTAAGGCCTAAATCTTCCAAACTTGTGGTTATAGTGCCTTGGGTTATTGTGCTGTTGATACTGACCTGCCCTCCTTGTTGAATTTGTAGTGGTAGCAATGACTCTTCAGATGAATAAGCTAACTACAATTGTTAGTCAGGGATTAGATTCTTGTTTGATCTTGTTTATTCACTAAATGTTGTTAGAAGAATTATTTTGAATTTGTTTAGGAAATTATGTCCAAATCTTGCCCAAAGACATTGTAGAGATGAATCTCATGGCGTTTTTTTTCTAAGTGAGTTTGAAATATGCTGTTCAATGTCTTTATTAATGACCTGAACAGTGAGAAAGTGTCTGACTCACCAACTTTATGGTGGTACAAAATAGGGGGAGCATTCAGTATGGTGTAGGGCAGGGGTGCTATTCAAAGGAACTTCAACATGGTTGAAGACTGGCCTGTGGGAAACCTCATGAAGTTCAAAAAAGGCGCATGTAAAGTCCCAAACCTGTGAATGAAAAACCCCATGCCGTGGGACAAGCTGGGGATCAGCTGGATGGAAAGCAGCTCTCTGGGGAAAAAGACACAGGATCGTGGTGGGTAAGTTGAACATAAACTAACAGTGTTGCCTGACAGCAGAGAAGGACAACAGCATCGTGGACTATGTTAGTAAGAAAGTAGCCAGCAGGTCCGGGGAAGTGATCCTTCCCATCTGTTTGGCACTGGTGAGACCACATCTGGAGCACTGTGTCTAGTTTCTGGCTCCCCCATACTAGACAGGCAGTGACATACTGGAAGAAGTCCAATACAAATGGGGACAGGAGGACGCGGCACATAAGGAGCAACTGAGAGAACTGGGTTAGTTCAGCATTGAAGGGAAATCTGATTCCTGTCTTCTACTACTTACTGGCAGGGCGTACAACAGACAGGGCCAAACTCTTATGGAAGGTACGCAGTGATAGGGGAGAGGCAACTGATGCAAGGTGGAACATCAGAAATCACATTTAGGTGTTAGGAAAATGCTTTTCCATTATGATAGTGGTCAGGCCTTGGAGCAGATTTCCCAGATTGCAAAATTTCCTGCCTTGGGAATATTCCAACTCACCTTGAGAAGGTCCTTCACAATGGATCTAAGTTGGCCTTGCTCCAAGTGAGGGATTGGACAAGAGCACATTAAACTGTATTGTGATGCTGTAGGATGTTCTATGGGATTTTTATAAAACTCTTTCTGTTGCATTACTCTTCCAGTTCATAAGCTGGTAATTGAAAGCTATATTAGGAAAAGTAGTTTAATATTGATAAACCATATTTGGTTTTGTGTCCATCATTGTTCATCAGTGATGCAATTTCCAACTTAAGGGTAAGTTGGAGTCATGTTCAAGTTTATTTTGTTGAAAGGGCCCATGCATGTCAGGGACATATATACATTTGTATATATAAATGAATTTTTCCTAGTCTAGCAGTTTAAGAATAGGCAAATGTCAGACGCTTTTTTTATCTGGGGAAAAAATTGTGGATTTTGACTTAGCTCCTTTCTAGTACTTGAGAATTAGAATGAGGGGAGATGCCACGAACTGTGATCATCAGATTTGAAGAAGTATGCAGTAATACTTCCTTTTGACCCAGATTTTGAAATGAGATTACAACGATGCTGTTGAAACTTTGAAATTTCTAAGTGTTTGCAATCATCTTTACTCAAAGTAGCTACTGAATGGTTTTGTTTTAATACTGTAGCACAACTGAAATTAAGAACCCAGTGTCCTTTTGAAAGAAAATAGAGCATAACATGATGTAATAAAATGTATCATCTCGTTAGTTTAAAATATACACTAAGAGCCATTGAAGTCAACATTTATCATTCTGTGTTTTGTTCACGTTTTTGTGATTGTATTCAGTGAACTTTAAATATCTTAGCTTTGTTTATATTCTGAACAAAGACCTCTAAGAGCACCTGCTTTGAACAATAGATAGGATATCCTCTGGAAAACATCCTTCTCTAACATCCTCCCTGATCAGATTACTTTTCAACAGAAACAGTGTTCTTCTAGATTGCTTTTGTATGATTTACATTGATTGTTGGTGCACAGCATAAAAATCAGAATCTTAAAAGTAGGATGTTTTGAAATGTCTAGTTGTTAGGAAATGTTGCTATCTCCATAAAATTTAAATTTGTCAGTTTTGGTTCCCAGAAATGGATGCATGGTGTCATATATTGATGTTTGCCATGTTGAAATGTTGCAGTGTGATATTATGTATGTTTAATATCTTCCTCCCCAAAAAATCCTAGTCTGCCAAATTTTTTTTCTCAGTTTGTTTTCAAAATGCAAATTTATTTTCTAACGTCTAACTTACTGAAGGACAAAATAGGTGAATTAATTCTCTTTAAAAAATTAAAATACACTTTTTTTAAGTCCTTCAGAGTCCATGCTGACAGATACCACTCATGAGGAGTTAGCTACATAAGCTGAAGTTAGGTCACAAAGCTGAACAGTTTCTTTGAGACTAGTGCTGAACCTGTGGAGATGCTTGGCTCCAGACCATGGTAATATTGCCCTGCTTGATGGTTCAGACTGCCGGTGGAACAGGCACGTCTGTCTGCAGCCTATCAAGGGTGCATGTGATGCATGACTACAAAGTTGGAAGGGACTTCTGAATTTATGAAAAATTGTTGGACATAAATTGTATTCTAATTGGCAGTTGCAACCAGCTCTGTAGTGTCTATTGAGCAATTGGTTAATCTTCAAACTAACTTATTTTTCAGCTGTGAAATCAAGAGCTTGATTCAAAGAAAGCAGCAGGAATCTTCCACTAAGTTTTGTTCATAGATAGTGTTAAACTGTTCATTTGATTATTGTGTGGGTGTTCTCTGACTAAGACTTCAGATTGCTTTTTTGGAATTCAATAAAAATTGAGATTTTTGGGAGCTTAATGGTTCTATTGAATCTTTTCTTCATAAAAACAGGACAGAAACATATTTTTTTTTTCTTCATTGAAATTGCAGGAAAACCTGTTCTACAGCTAAAGCACTGACTGTTCCTGGCACCATGCCTCCTCAACGTACCTCAGATATACCAGGATGATATGTACTTCAGGTACAGAGCATTTGTATTTGAACACCAATTTTCAAGTGTGCAGCAGTAATAGAACTAAAATGTACATAATTTGTATTTCAGTGTCAGTTGTTGCTGTAAACTTAAACTCAAGACCTCTTCTACAGAACTAGTCTCTCACTCTATACTAATGGCAGAAGAAATCATTACTGGCAATAAAAGAAATCTTGAGGATATTGTTATGCCTGGTATTTGTTGGGATCTGTCAGCTGTGCCTTAAAGAAAGAATGTGCTTATATGCACATTAAGTGTTGTTTATGGAAGACATGGTTTTCTCTGACACCATCTATGTTGTGGTTAGTACCTCAAGTATTTCACTAGAAAAGTTGGATTTGACAGCCTTGAAGTAATGCAGACCTTTAGAATAGAAGGCCATGATGAGAGTCTCCAAACATCTGTGTGTCAACACAGGACATTCCTGAGACAAACTGAATAGTGTGTGACTTCAGTATATTTTGTTTGTGTGCTTGATATCCTGTATTATGTTAACACTGACTGTTTTGTTTGGTTGGGAAAAAATTATAATGTGAACTGTACTGCTTAGACAGTATTTCTCAAGTGGTACTTAAGCATGGCATGAAGCAGACCTCTGTTAAGTTCCTCATCTCTGAATGTATATGAAAATGCATTGTCTGGGCTCGTTGCAAATTAGGAAGTGTTCTTTGGATAAATGACACTTCAAATGACATCTGTTAGCATTTAAAAAGTCAAGAAAATAAGGGAGGGTCTCCGAGATCAATAGTGATAACACATGGCTGGAGAGTCACAGCATCATGATGGCTACTTTCAAATTCAAAGATGCTTGAAAAGCTGTTAGACAATCTCAGCCTAAAACTGCTGAGGAAATAATGGGCCTTCTGTGCTGCTCACAGTGACTCTGTCCACAAGGTCAATCCACTAGAAATAACTGTAGTTCAATTAACAATTTTTAAATAGGCAAACTTAATGGGAATCATGGGAATCCCTGAAGTTACAAATACATCCAGAAAAAATTGTGGTCTCATTGAGAACAGTAGGTGAACTTGATATTATTGAGCAAATTCCATTGAGATTATTGGCAACATTTAAAAGGTTTAGAACTGTAATAAGACAAATGGGTGTTTTATATGAGTGGAAAGTCAGAATTTAGTCATAACTTGGATTTGATGTCTTACATATATTTACTACTTCTCAGTTGTTAAACCTTGCCAACTGAGGATAACAGGAAGTTTGAAGAAAGTTTTTACATGTTATTTTTAATGGTCAAAATCCTGCAAATGTCTTTATGGGACTTAATACAATCTTATGGGATAATAGTATAAGCTTTAAATACTCAATTAAAATATGCCATGTGAAACAAACATGATTTTGTTGTTGTGGTGGTGGTTTTAAATCCCAAACATAAGTATATTATGACAACATGGTTAGGAAGAGATATGGAAATTGATTCCCCCTCCCCAGCCCTTAGTATCACATCATGTGATACTGAAATAGCACTACATTGAGTTGATTCAGAACAAGTTAAATGGATTTACAGTTAATCATCTATGTCAGATAAATTAGGTCAGAATATACTGGGGTATTGTTTCTATAGGATATTCTCATTGTGGCATTTCATCAGGTGGGCCTTTTTGAAAAAAGAAAAAAGATTACTTTTTGTATACTTGAATGGAGGAGTGCTCATACAGCAAAGAATGTAGATTATGTTTAAAGGATAGAAAGCCATGTCCTGTAGTCCCGATGCGCTAGAATGATCTTCAGGTAATGACTAAAACCACACCCACAATACTATATTCCAGGGAGGCAACATAGTTGTTATAATTAGGGGGCTGTTGAATAGGAATATGAAAGTATGTTATCTCTGTCTATGTTGTTATGGCCTTGTCATTATGGATATCAGCAAGCCAAAAGGACAAAAGTACTTCTAGTGTGAAAAGGGTTCAGAAAAGAATGACAGGACCAATTGGGCATTTGAGAAATAGGTCTCATAGCCCAACTTAGTTTGATCAAGAGGGAAAAAAATGAAGCACTTGGACCTGTGCGCATAAGAGATTTTTGAACTTAAATGAACTTTACATACAGCAGAAAAGACTTGACAGGGTCCAGTATTCCCAAATCTAAAAAAACTAATCCAGACTGGAAAACAAAAGTCAATGTTTAATCCTGAAGGTCCTTAGTAAGTAGAACTGTATGTCTAAGACAATTGAGAAACTACTACATCCTTATGTTTTGAGTTTTTTTCAGTCAAGACTGGATAAAACCCAAAATACACTGCATGATCTGAAAAAAACAAAACCACCCAAGAAACAAATACTAGATATTTTGGTTTAGGTTGCAAAGGAGGTGAGACTTCAATGGTCTCTTTGCCTGTTTCTGGATGAAAACTATGAAATGTGGGTAAACAAAATGTTTACACTAAAACTCACTAAAACTTGTTTTCGTAAGATGTTAGCCAAGCACCTTCAGTTGTCTGCAGTTATTTGTTTGAGGCAGTAGTGCACAGACCTAAGGACTGGACTTGGTTAACTTTGGTTTTAGGTTTTGGAAAATATTTGACATCATAAGATATGCTGGAGAATATTGCTCCTTTTAATCCTCATGTCTTGTCCCCTAGTTCAGCAGCCCATATTTTTCCCGTTTGAAAATTCTTATTCTTTTTCCAAAAAGGAAAATATGAGAGAAGGTCACATTGTTTTAGTAAATTAATTCCAGAAAGTATTTCTTGAAAACAATATCCATCCCCCTGCTTTGTTTTCATGGATATTTTAAGATTAAGATTACTAATATTCTTCAGTCTCATGGATATTTTTTCTTCAAATAAAAAACTTTTGACTCTCACTTTCCATTTCAAATCCTTTGTTAAGTGGAGTTTCAAGGTAAAAATGTGAGATTTATTTGCAACACTAAACTTTCAGTCTTTTATGAGGTAGCGATTAAACCCCATATTTTCATACTTGTGATGAAAGCAAGCTTTCTTTTTAATTTTTCATGTCATTCTTAATGGCAAGTTTTATATCACCTCTTTGTTCCTCAGGTCTAGAGTATTCCATGTTGTGTGTGTATTAAGGATTAGTGATGACCAGCGTGTGGCTTTTGAGCTTCTTGTTGCTTGTGAGCAGCTTAAGTACTCCTCCAAACGAGGGTAGCATTGGGGATCTGGTGGCTGGGAAAATGGAATAATGTAAAAAATAACTTGGTAGAAAAAGCAAGCCTTCAGTGCCCAGTTCCCAATTCATTCAAATACCTTTGCTCTATTTGACTATTTTGACTCCAAACAAGTTTCACACGCAACATTTGACTGTTCTGCCCTGTCTTTCTACCTCACAATCTATATTGACAAATGCAGGTACATCATGGAGATCCTACCCATGGTAAAAGAGGACAGAAAACTTTCCCACTGGAGAGTGGGGATGGCCATTCATAAAATCAGTGAAAGAAACTTCAAATATTTTTCTTGCTGCTCGGGTGGCAGTATTAGCATTCTGTGGACTTTTTCAGCCCATCTATTACCTCAGTAGTTAGTCACCACATAAAGCGGGCTCCAACTTCACAGGTGTAAAAGGAAAGGAACTTTTACAGTGTTTCAGAAGAATAATATTAAGAATAACCATGTTGTTTCGATAGTCCACATATTTACTGAGCTGCTGAATTCCTATTCAGGGGAACACACAAATTGTTTCTGGAGATTAATGACTGTATCTAAATGCAACCTCATGCGTGTCAAAAAAATTGATGATAGGGTTTATAGAACAATGGGAACTTTTAACACTAATGACATGGCAATATTAGCATTTTTGGTTCACATTAATACAGAAAGTACCAGAATAACATACTATTGATTTTTACATTGCATAGGGTTACCTGAACATCCCAAAAATTGTCTGTGATTGGGAAAAAAACAAGGTATAAATCTATTCCTCACAGTAAACCTTGCTCTAAGGAATTTATTGTTTACAGGATTAAGGTTTAAGTGATATGGCTTGTCAAACAAAAAACTCTAACCCAAAATACAATTACAGTTGCTGCAAATAAGTGTTAGTTTGAGATTCAGGAATGGATATGAATCAAAAATCACTCCTTACTGAAAATATGGCTTTCCTTTTCTCAAATTAGTTCTATCTCTTCAAGTTTATTTGGTATCTAAAACCTTTTCCTTCTTCTGTTTGGTTTTTGGTTTTTATGTTTGTTTGGGTGTTGTGGGTTTTGGGGGGGTTTTGTTTGGTTTGGGGTTTGGGGTTTTTTTCCAAAATAGAAGACTGGAGATCACTTACCTCACTAATGGTAAGTACAGTTGTGTAGCAGGAATTGTACAGGGAATAAACAGATGGCTAAATGCAATTCAGATGTAATTTTCATTGATTTAAATGAAATTATTTAAATGTGAACTAGTACTGTCAAACAATTTCTTTAAAAGTGAACATAATTTTTACTGTAGGTTTACCCCTTTTGCTAACTCTAGTGAAAAACTTAAATATTTAAATACATGTAAAAACATAATACAATTTTTGAGATATCAGCAGAGTCTATGGAAGAATGATCCAAGAGCATATTAGTAACTGACAGTTTTGCCAAATGATGAAAATTTCAGATGATTTTTAAATGGCTAAAGCTACAATCATGATTGCGAACCAAAACTTAAGGAACTTTATTCAGAGAAAATAATTTGGCAAAGGAATATAGAGCTAGATAAAAGGCAGGGGAAACAAACAAACAAACAAACACCACCACCCCAAAAAAAAACCCCAAAACCAAACAACCCATCAAACCAAAAAAATGCACCCCCAGATATTTAGAAGCACAAGTTCCATCAACTGTATAATGACTTTGGTACCTGGGAGTCCATAACGAAGTGCTTTTATTTCAAAATTAGAGTTAACATTTGATTGCTAAAAGGATAGGTGGATTTTCTCTTCAGGATTAGTGCTTGCTTCTGCGTGTATGTCAAGTTGTGCAATTTGGAAGCAGCTATGAATGTATAGCTGTCTATGCCATGGCTGTGCTGGGCCTGACCAGTGACTTCCCTCAGGTACCCTGGGTGCAAACCTGAGTTTGTAGCACATTATAACAAATCCTTTGACAGATTTAAGCAAAACCTCATTCTGTGAATCATGTGTAGGAAGAAAAAGGTTAACCTTGCAGTTTGTTTTCTCAATATCTGCTTTTCTGTTTTGTACAGGTTCCAATAAAAGTGATAATACGTTAGTCTCTCGTAAGTCTTGCTGCCTGAATGCAGGCTATACTTACTAATTTGGTCTGGTCACATTCTGCCTGAATAACTCTTATGTTTCTAGGCTTATAAGACATGATTTTGAGTGCCAGTTTTCTCTGTAACAGATTCTGAGCAGTTTCCATCTTCACTCTAATAGAATGATTGTTGTGACCATCCTATGGCTGCAGATGTCTTAAGTCTTGTGAGAGAGGTGTTGTTTGCCAGTGGATTTCTAATATTTTGCCTTTTAGCTAGGATTTTTTAATGACAAAATTTTAAATATTTATTTAAAGCTTACAAATGAGATTTTTAAATGTCTGTTGGGGTGCCTCCTATGAATTTTGCTTCAAACTATATTTTCCTTCCATCTCAGAATTTTTAAGATGAGGATATACGTGAAATGAATTCTCCTCTCTCTGACTGAGAGGGGGAACTGTTGGATTTTTTTTTTAGTAATTCTTGAAATCATGCTAGGTAGCTCTCATCAGTTAGATGGAGTTGTCATGATACTACAGAACAAGTGCTGGCCTGCTGTTGTGGGAGCTGAACATACGGTCTTGCTGTGCTGTTAAGCCTGGTTCATTGCACAGCACCAATGGTGATTACCCTGAAGGGCAATGACCCTGAGGCTTGCCTTCTGTAGGCTTATCTTTCTGCACAGTATCACTTAGTAATAATTACTTACATAACCCATAAAAATTGGCCAATGCATGCAAACAGCTCACCACCAGTGGCAGAATTCATTTTGTCTTTACAGTTCAAGCACTGAGACCATATTTTTGAACAAAACTTAAGAGCAGCAAAATTACTGAACCGTTCCAAAAATTCCTAGTTAAAAGCTTTGCATGGCTTTAGGAGGGGGAGATAATGTATGGGTTTAAGCACACTGGTGATAGTGCCATGTTTCTCATAAGTACTGTGTGAGTAGTAAGGCGACTTGACCCCCAAAGGTCAGTATCATGCTATGGGAAATTACATTTTATAATTACTTCCACTTTACTATTTGCATGTAGGTCACTGGGTGCTAATGTCCCTTCTACCTCCCCTGCTGCTCTCCCCAGAACACACAACTGTCTTGACCAGCTAAGAGCCAAAAGCATACTGCTTCAAAATCATGGTCGGGGGCGTGTGCCAGTACCTACAGCGCCGTATCTAATGTTGTAGCTGGGTAGTGTCTTGGGAGAAGTTCAGTGGCTGAGGACTGGAGTCTCAGCTGCTGCTAGTGGGTGGATCTCCACTGGAACTGGTGGAGCTTTGATAATTAACACCAGCTGACACTCAGCTCTAAGGACTCAAGTGTTACAGTTTGTATGTCCCTAAGTAGTAACATTTACAATGTGTGTGTTTCCATTATGTGCACTAATGTAATTTGTGTTTCCCACATGTGCAGATCTTTGGGTGAAATCCTATTCTTATGTCTCGGACCCAAATATGTTCTTTTTTTCCCAGAAATAACAGTGTTGGTTGTTTTTTGGGTTTGTTTTTTTTTCCAAGAGGGTGGGAGGACAGAAGAAAAAGAGCAAGAGGAGGAGATGTTCTTTGTGCCTGGAACCGAATGGCAGTATGTTTATGTTGAACAGCCTTTGCTCAGAGATGTGTTTTGCTGTAATGCTTTCAGCCTTCTGTTTGTGTGGTCTGAGTTCAGAGAGATGCTTTGCTTCTGTTTCCCACAAGGCTAAGAACTAGCTGAACATGTTATGGAAAATGTCACAGGAAGCAACATGCTGAGATGGAGAAAGAACACAAGAACATTGTGAGTAATTGCACTGGAGACCGTACAGCAATAGCTCCAGCTTGGCTAGAAAACAAACTTGGCCAGGGAAACTCAATGGAAGACACCCGAAACATTACACCATTGTTTATACTCAGTGTAAGCTCTGTCCCACAAGGTGCGGAGGAAGGTGTATTTGAAGCTTAACACGAACAGATTTATTAAAGGAACTAGACTTAATGGCTACATTTATACTAAGCAGAGCCTGGTCCTGGCCCACTGTCTACTACTAAATTATGAGAATAGCCCTGGTATGCCTTCTGCTTACATCAAGTTACGTGCTTCCAGAAAAATCCAAGGCAAAGTCCAGCCCAGGTTGGGAGCACTCGTTGCGCCGTGTCTGATGCAATTCCCTCAGCTCTGCATTTGGCCTTGTACCCTCAGATGGTCTCTCACAGCTCACTGCAGGTCACACTGGACATGGGTTTGGACATACTGGAAAAACTCCCACCAATAAAGGCTGCAGAGCTGCTCCTTTATTATTTTGCTTTTTACATGAATGAGTACTGGTCTTATAGCAGAGAGGCACAGCAGGGCTATATAGGGCAGGGAGGAAAACGGTTCGTTTAATGTTAGAAATGCTTGTTGAAAGGGAGCTCTGGAGGTCATCTAGTCCAACTTTCCCATCAAAGGAGGATTGTTGCCTTACATCAGGTCAGCTGTGGCTTTGCCCCTCTTGAAAAACTTCAAACATGGAGAGAGTGGGGAAGAGGAGGAAGGGATGATTACAACTGGATCACCTGTAAAATTTATAGTGAGGTGCCCTGGCCCTACGAGGACCCACAATGGTATGGCCACTTAGAGCTGGGACAAATTTAAGGAACTAAAGCCACCCTGCATGAAATCTAGAGCAGAAAACAGCAGTCTGGTGCAGGTTGGCATATCCTCTGCAACAAAGCTACTTCTAATACCATGTTGTCCAGAGCAGGGGACAGCCTCTGAGCTTGGCTGTCTGGGTTGAAAATTAGCTTTTGCACTTGCTGATTGGGAAGTGATGACTAGTTGCAGGGGAAGTGAGGAATGTGGTCTGAGATCAAGATGTTTGGTGTCACTGAACAGTAGTCACTCCAGCCAGGAAATAGGAGGTCAAAAATGATTCTATATAGGAATTAATTTGAGCTTGTTGAAGACACTCAAATTCTTCTGTTGACCTTTGTGGATTTTTGAATGTAAGTAGGTAGGATAACACAGCTTTCGTATGTACTGCATCAGTCTGCTGCCATGGCTTAGGATGGAGCCCTGAGAGTATACTTTAATTTCACTGCACTATTGGAACAAAAATCCTGCTATTTGAATTGCAACAAAAAAGGAGTCCTGAGTGCAAGCTGATACATATTGGTAGGAGCCCTTCAGAGAGCACAAAACTGGCATGTGAATACTCTTGACGTGCCCCAGCTCTGTGCGGTAGTACACTGAACTGAGGCTGTCCCACCTCAGCAGTGTCATAGACACGGACAAGTTACTTTGGTTTTTGACGTTAGCCTCGGCTACAGGAACAGGAAGAGAAATCAGATTCTGTTGTCCTTTCTTTCTCTTCAGTGTCTGTGGAGGAGATGCGTTTCTTTTGAAAGGAGATGATTAATTTTGTTTCCTCCACCTGATGCATCTTCACATAAGTGTATTCATGCAACATAAAGCATACTAGTGCAATGTATTCATGTTGTGTATTCATGGAATATTTGTGACTTTTGGGCCTCTCTAGTCATGTGGATATAGTGGGATCCAAACAAGAAAGAAGCAAAATGGGGACCTGCAGAGATGGCCTGTTGCAATGATCAGGTGAAGGAAGTGATGTGATTGTTCTGTATAAAAATACCTGGGAAGTAACCAACAGGAAGGGAAAAAATTAATTCAAGCAAGAGAGTTAGCATGAGGAAAAATGGTTACAAACTGAGCATTGATAATTATCAGCTGGAAACAGAATAGTGAGATTCTCCATTTCCTAAGAGGGGCCCTAGAGGCACGAAATCAAATACCTTTGAATGATATGCCTTCTTGCAGTGACAGGGTACGGATCTTTGGTCTGTCATATATTTTAGGAGATAAGAAAATACTCAGATAACCAAAATAAAAAATTCAATGGTATCCTGTGGTCATGCTCAATGATAATAGTCTTGATAGCCATATCAAGATAGGGAGATATGCTGAACAGGAAGCAGAAATGCTGAATGTAAAGGGGCAATGTGCATAAGGAGATTTTTAGCTTTTTCTGCTTCTGCTCGATTTAGGGATTAAAAAAGAAGCACACCCACTCAGTGAGTACCCACTGAGTTGTGAAATTGTCTGCAAACCTCCCTACTCTCAGATGGTAGCTGCAGCCAACTCAAATGTGAATGATTGCTTCAGTGGATATTCAAAAACAATAAAAAATGGTGCTAATTTTTATCTAGACTTCAGGTGCTGAAGCTTTACTTATAGCTGAACTTGTAAACTTTAATTTCTGTAAGAAAACTTCCTTTAATTTGATGCCAAAGTGTTATTACTCCTAACTGGACAACTGATGTGTTTGTTACTTTATGTATAGTCTATTTTTAATGTACAATGGATGTAACCTTAATAAATTAGTCATACACTTAGCCATATTGTATAATGTTTAGGAAATATCCTGAACTCATCTTGTGTTTGATGCTGGAACTTGTTTACAGATAGGCTTGGCTGCAAACATAACAGAAGATTATTTTTTTTTACTTAGTGAACACAGCTAAGATTAAAATATAGGTTACATGATAAAAGGCCATAGTCTTGTTCTAAGATAACTTTAAATTATGGAAACTTGTCACTTTAAAGCTGGTCTGAACTGCCTCAGCTTAAACCTCCTGACTTTTTTTTTTTGTGACCCTAATTTCTGTGGCCTAAAGTGTGTTTTATCTTTCTCTGAGAGTATCTGGGAAATCTTTTTAATACTGCAATGGGACCTCCATAGGTACTGAATCACTGTTGTAATTCTTTTGAAATTGCCTATAGATGCGTAGACCTAGAATAGAATTACAACAAAAAAAAACCTGTCAAAATGACTGAGTAGGGGGAAGATAAGAAAGGATAGATGCAAAGATGATGTCCACACATCTTAATGAAAATCACCACCATAGTGAGGACATATGCTTCTCTTAGGTGGGTAGTGTGAAGCACAAGAGTCTTAAGCTACAAAGGAAAAAAAAATGGAACCTCAAAGGGCCATTAATCCTTAATAAGGATGACAGTGATTGATTTTGGCAGGAAAAAAATCAGTAAAAAGGTGTCAGTAAATAATGTACATGTCAGGAAAAACATTATGTAAAAAACATGAAGGGGAAAGTCACAACAAAATTAAAAATAAATTATTACAAGATGGATGTCAAGGAGAAAGAGGCACAAGGTAGGTAAGAGGAAGAAGGCAACAGGAGAGTAAATATGGCTCAGCTAATTTAATACCTCACTTCTGAGCTGCTAATTCACTAGAACATCAGACAAAGTGAAATTGTCTCAATATGTAATAGAATTCCACCAGGCAAGATGAGTGTTTCATTCAACTGTTCACCATAAAACCCAGCATGAGTATGCATGCAACACTTTGTAGGGAACGATGTTGGTTAATATCTGTTTTGTGTGGTTTACATATACAAGGCAAAGCTTTATTTACATTAATAGAATTATAATCTGAGCATTTGCCACCAGTAATATCTGTCAAATATAGTGAGAGAACAAGTTTCTGTGATTTTTCAAAAGTTTTTGAAATATATAGTACAGTAGAATTAAATCCATTATCTGTTACACATAAATAGAACATAAATAGTATTTCTGTCTGTCTTGTAGTTTTTAACTGCTAAGTGTCATGAGTTTTTCTTGCAAGTTTTTCGATGGTTTTCTTGATGTTTTCAAATCAAGACTGGATGCCTCCTCGGACCAAGTTTGAGCCAAGTAAGTTCATGACTTGATTGGACTGTACAAAGATAATATAGTGAAATTATGTGACCTGTGATCGTTCACAGGCATATCAAACAAAATTATGTAATGACCCTGTCTAGTCATAAAGATGTGGAAACATAAGATTTTTTTGAGCACTGTATTGACTAATTTATTCTGTTGAAATCTGACCATGTTAAACATCACCACTTAAAACCAAATAATTTACTCCTCCCCCACAGCATTCCAATCCAGAGTAAAAGTTGTAATCCTGCACTTGTAATATTAAGGGAAGTGGGATTTCTTCTCAATGCACTACTTTTGTCAGCTGTTTTCGTGGTTTATGCATCAATGAATTTGTCACTGCAAGAAACAACCTTATGTTTTCCATCTTGAAAGAATATTTTTATGATCATTCAGGAAGACTTCTATTTAAGAGTTTCTAGGATAGTAATGATAGCAGGTGCAGTTACAGTTTTCCAATCAGAAATTATTGCAGTGGGCCTTGGAGTGACCACATTCAGACAGACTGAATGCCAACAACATCCTTTATGTAGTGTTTTCTTGTATCTGGCTTCAGATTTGCAGAGGTTCCTCGTCAGTTGGAAATGTTAGCTCAGGACATTTCTAAATGCTGGGAATGAGAATTGTTTTTGCAACATCTGGCAGGTGACTGAATGAGCAAGACTCACATGTTGCATCAGGATCTCCTTGGATGACTCAACTTTGTAGAGAGCTGAATAGCAAAACATTCCTGAGCAACCTTCACGGCTGGTTTCTAGTGCTTTTGTTTGACAATAGCCTTTCAGAGAATTGATGAGGAACACTTAGACCAATAGTTGGATTTAGCTTAGAAACTTTCTATACTTTACCCTGTTTTCCTACCATTTACTGTTAGAATGCTATTTGTTCATTCATTATTTACTTTAAAATTGTATTAATGACAGAAAAAATGTGAAAAATGGAGCCATTACCATTCACTTACTATGAAAGTATAGAAAAGCAGGAATAGTCTAACAGTTTCTCTCTGCTCTACAAGACAGCCCAAATGAATATACAAGATAATAATGATGATTATGGAGTTCATTTTGCATTTTATCAAACTATTCAAACACTAAAGGTTTAAAAGTGCAGTGCAAAATCAACTTCGAATCTGAAGATCATGCTATCTTGTTAGAACGAATTGTTGGAAAGGTGGACCAGGAGAGAATTAAAAATGCTAGTTGGAAAATAAGGAGTTTATATAATTAGATACATAAATTAAAATGATGTTCACCAGTAGTGCCCTACAGTTTAAGAACTTCAAATTTTATTTATTTATTATTTATCAGTATGAAAACCATGTATTTCATACAATAAAATCGTTCTGTTATACTACAGATATATGACCTTAATATTCAATATATGAGCTTAATATTCAGTGGAGGTCAAAAAAAGGCTTTCTTGAGAGTTCTTTAATATTTAGTAGTAAGCAAGACAGAAAACATTATTATGCTACTCCAAAAAGTTGATAA
Source organism: Grus americana (assembly GCF_028858705.1). Taxonomy (NCBI): domain Eukaryota; kingdom Metazoa; phylum Chordata; class Aves; order Gruiformes; family Gruidae; genus Grus; species Grus americana. The sequence goes on along the minus strand of NC_072853.1, from coordinate 107,690,003 downwards.
TGTACCTATATTTTTAGTACTATAGGTCTGGGGGGGGGTTAGCCCATTTTGGAAAGAGCCCTAGGTTTCTTTTACCTAGAAATGAAACAATGGAGGGAAGACTGAACTCTGTAAAATAATAGTGTGGAGATAATAGACAATGAATGACTACATCTCATAGCAGAAGAACTAGGGGTATCTGTGTTGGGTTTGCGTGGCAAGGTTTTGGTAGCGGGGGGGCTATGAAATTGTTGTGTATTGGGTCTGGCTGAGATGGAGTTAATTCTCCCCACAGCAGCCCTCATGGTGCTGTGCTGTGTATTGGTAGCTAGCAAACTGTTGATAACACACCAGTGTTTTGGCTACTACTGAGTAGTGCCAGCACACATCAAGGCTGTCTTTCCAACATTTCTTTTTCCCCAGCAGCAGGCTGGGCGTAGGCAAGATCTTGGGAGGGGACACAGCTAGGACAGCTGACCCAAACTGACCAAAGGGATGTTCCATACCATATGATGTCTGCTCAGCAATAAGAAACTGAGAATAAGGGGAGGAACAGGGCGGGGGCATTCGTTGTTTTTTTTTTTACAATGTTTGTCTTCCGGAGTAAGGGGTACGCATACTGAAGCCCTACTGCCCAGGAAGTGGCCAGACATCGCCTGCTGATGGGAAGTAGAGAATAATCTTTTGCTTTTTGCTTTGCTTCCGCGCGCGGCTTTTTTGCTTTAGCTACATTAAACTGCCTTTATCTCGACCCACGAGTTTGGGGTTGTTTTTTTTTCCATCCTCCTTTCTCCCCTCCCTGCCTTACTGAAGAGGGGAGTGATAGAGCGGCTCTGGTGGGCACCTGGCCCCCAGCCAGGCTCAACCCACCACAGTCCTTTTTGGCGCCCAACGTGGGGCTCGAGAAAATCGAGATAAGGATAGTAATTGGAGGAGGTAACGGGCAAAACATTGACTGAACTTAGCTTGAGAGTGAAATAGTGGTGAAGAGACGAGAGGTGGATTCTGTGTGTATTGTCCAGTCTTGTTTGGTGTTGTGATAGTGTTGCTTTGATTCTGGTGGGGGGAATTCTTTTTCTTTTTCCTTGTTGATGAGATTAGTGTGTGTGTAGTTTTTGTGTTGACTGTATATTTTAATAATTCTTAAATATGTGATTCACAGAGGCGAGGGGTGGAATGTGTTGGGTTTGCGTGGCAAGGTTTTGGTAGCGGGGGGGCTACAGGGGTGGCTTCTGTGAGAAGCTGCTAGAAGCTCCCCCTGTGTCTGACAGAGCCAATGCCAGCCAGCTCTAAGACGGACCCACTGCTGGCCAAGGCCAAGCCAATCAGCACCTCTGTGATAACATATTTAAGAAGGGAAAAAAAAACAAGCTAGAGAGAGCTTTTGCAGCCAGAGAGAGGAGTGAGAAGATGTAAGAAACTCTGCAGACACCAAGGTCAGTGCAGAAGGAGGGGCAGGAGGTGCTCCAGGTGCCAGAGCAGAGATCCCCCTGCAGCCCGTGGTGAAGACCATGGTGAAGCAGGCTGTCCCCCTGCAGCCCATGGAGGAAGGATGAGGGGGTGTAGAGATTCCACCTGCAGCCCGTGGAGGACCCCACGCTGGAGCAGGTGGAGGCACCCGAAGGAGGCTGTGGCCCGTGGGAAGCCCACACTGGAGCAAGTTCCTGGCCGGACCGGTGGACCCGTGAAGAGGGGAGCCCACGCCAGGGCAGGTTTGCTGGCAGGACTTGTGACCTCGTGGGGGACCCACGCTGGAGCAGTTTGCTCCTGAAGGTCTGCACCCCGTGAGAGGGACTCCATGTTGGAGCAGGGGAACGATGAGAGGAGTCCTCCCCCTGAGGATGAAGAAGCGGCAGAAACACCGTGAGATGAACTGACTGTAACCCCCATTCCCCGTCCCCCTGTGCCGCTGAGGGGGGGAAGGTTGAAGCCAGGAGTGAAGTTGAGCCTGGGAAGATGGGAGGGGTGGGGAGAGGTGTTTTAAGAGTTGATTTTATTTCTCATTCCTCTACTCTGTTTTGCTTAGTGATAAATTAGGTGAATTCTCTCTCTGTTTGGTCTGTTTTGCTCGTGACAACAATTAGTGAGTGATCTCTCCCTGTCCTTATCTCGACCCACAAGCATTTCGTTATACCTTTTCTCCCCTGTCTAGTGAATGAGGGGAGTGAGAGAGCGGCTCTGGTGGGCACCTGGCCTCCAGCCAGGGTCAACCCACCACAGGTATCAAAGGAATTATCCAGATATTGAACTTAAAAAGCAAACATATAGCAATTTTGCCCACAGCAGGTATTTAAACTACATTTGAAAAATTATTAAATAAATGTAAAGATGAAAAGTTCATAAATTTTTTTTAGTGTAAAAGGTTGGATTCATCTGGCTAACTGAAGACTCATACAATGTAGAGATCTATATTGGCAGTAGATCTAGATCAGCCTCAAGCCTTCCTGAAGGCAGTGAAGTAGGCACTTTAACGTCAAAGATGGACAGCGGGAGTGAGTGAACTGTGGCCTCAATGACTTATTTCTCTCCACTGACTAGAAAGTAAGCCTATCTATGTGCCTGAAATTAACAAGGTGACTCTTGATACCCCAGTATCTGTCTTTGAAGCTCCCTGATCTGCAGTTTGGTAGAAGACTGTATAGGAAGAGAAAAAACACTTTATCTGCCCAGCTCCTGTATTGTTTCTCCAAGCTCCTACTACAGGCCACTCTCAGAGACAGGATATCAAGCTGCTTGCACTTTCCATTGATGTAAGCCAGTGTGTCCTTTTTTCTGTTCTTCAGGTTGCAGGGAACAGAAGGTCCCATCTCTGACCAGGCCTTTTCTTGCCAGTAGTTGTGAAAATTATGATGCTGTAATTTTTAACATTCAGTTTCTAAGGTTGTATACTGAATGCTTCTTGAGACAGATGTTGGAGTTACTAATTTTTTGTACTTTGGCAATATGCCAGAAATTTTCCTTTTACCAGATTGACAGTACTGAAAAGGAAGACTATTCCTCTGAGACTGTTGATTCTATTGCAGTGCATAGATCAAAGCTGGGAGCTTTTCCATGAGATTTCCAGAGTATCTTGCTTTCCTTCTGCAGTTCGGCTGGAATTGAGAACAGCATTTACTTTGGATATCTAAAGCAAGAACATATTGAAAGAATTTCTTCAATATCAGAAAATTCATTAATGAGGGCAGGTTATGTGGTCCTGTATGATAACGTATATTGGTTCCTTTATAGTAGCCTCCATAACTGTATTTATCTTGATTAGTGTAATTCTTTTGGCTTGTTTTGAAATGGATTGAACGCAAAAATGAGATCTTTTTTTAGCTTGCTGACCAGAGTGTGTGCACACTAAGGAGAAATTGTTATTGCCCATGGGACAGCAAAAGACAATACAAATCAATATTGTAGTAGTAAGCGTTAGTGTTACCTGTACTTAAGAACTTTACTTTAGCATCAGTTACAGAATACTTGGAAATTTGCATCTTAGTCTATTAGGACAGACATCACTGAGAGTTGTATTGAAAATCAAAATCTGTTAATTCCTAATTTCTTAAGGAAGCATGTCCTCTTTATTCACCTTTACATATGTAAAGGTGTATCTCCATACTATCTTTTTCCTTAAATTTCCTCAACTGTAGAGTTGCACTGACCTGTTTCTTTGTCAGATTTTATATTGTACTTATGGAATGAGGTGGTTGCCAAACACAAAATTCTGAATTCAGAGAGATGCACTTACTAGAAATCAACCATGCTGTGACTTATCAAAGTCAAGAAATGTTCACCAGTAGCATCCAAAACTTTAGATTAATCAGATACAACAGATTTCACTATCATATGGAATCATACAGAATAACCATAAATGCTGCTCAGTAAAAGCCAGTGATGCTCCTGCAACAACTGCAGAGTGTGTGTGACAACAAGGTGAGATGCTGTTTGTCCTCCAAATGTCTGATTTTACTGCCTTAGCAGGATTTATAGCTTAGTATAACAATTGGAGTATCAAGTTTAAAGGTTCAGTATATAAGATGATTGCTTTCCCTGCCCTGGTGAAAGATTTCTCCTTTCTAGTTTCACAGGTATGTGTCTGTTTATTTCAATTCATCAAATAAATAGAGATTAACTGAAAACACAGACTGCAACTCTGCTCATATAATCCAAAATGAACCACTTAATGAAAGTACTATTTCTTAGTTATGCAAAGAGACTTCCTTTATGTAACTATGATTTCACCAATGTATGCTTTTCTGAAATATTAAGACTTAGTGCTTATCTGCAGAGGTTTTGGTTTCAGGTCAATCATTTCAAATGATGGTAAACTATCCACTGAACACAAAGCCCAGTGCCGTGATCCATGGCATCTGGTAGAATCATTAGACCTCACCTAATTAATTATAACAGTTCCTTTACTGTGGAGATGTAAAACTGCTATGTAACTCTATGTGCAAAACTGATTCAGTACCTGGAAGAATGTGGAGAAGATCATGCTGGGTGCTATGGAAAGACTTTTAAAGAACAATGCAGTCATCAGGCACAGTCAACATGGGTTCACAAAGGGAAAGCCTTGTTTAACTAATTTGATATCCTTCTATGATAAAGTCACCCGCCTAGTGGATGAAGGGACAGTGGTGGATGTAGTTTTTCTGGGTTTTAGTAAGGGTTTTGGTATGGTTCCTCCCAGCATCCTTCTGGACCAGTTGTCCAGCTGTGAGATGAGCAGGTAGACAGTGTGTTGGGTGAAGAACTGGCTGAAGGAGGTTTGGAGTGAATGGGGCAACATCTGGCTGGCAACTAGTCACCAGCGCTGTTCCTCAGGATTCAATTTTAGGGTGAGAGACAAGAGGCCTTGCAGATGGATCTGAATAGATTCGAGCATTGGAAAATCATCAATGGCATGAAACTGAAGAAAAACAAATGCTGAATTTTGCACCTGGGATGGAGTAACACCAGGCACGAGTCTACACTGGGAGAGGAGTGGCTGGAAAGCAGCCCTGCAGAAAGGGCTCTGGGGGTGCTGGTTGACAGGAGGCTCGACACGAGTCAGCAGTGTGCCCTGGCAGCCAAGAGGGGAAACCACATCCTGGGGTGCAGCAAACGCAGCAGCATCCCCAGCAAGTCAAAAGGGGATTGTCACGCTATATTTAGTGTTGGTGTGGCCTCACCTTGAGTATTGTGTTTGCAGTTCTGGGCCTCAGAGTTTAAGAAGCATGTGAAGGTCCTTGAATGAATCCTGAGGGGGGCAACAAAGGTGGCGAAGGGGCTGGCAGGCATATCCTCTGAGGAGGGGCTGAGGACTCTGGGCTTGTCTAGTTTGGAGAGAAGGGGGCTGAGGGGCGACCTCACTGCTCTCTCCAGCTTCCTGCGGAGGGGAGGTGCTCCGAGCTGCGACCGTCAGGGGAGGGTCGGACGTGACAGGCGGAACCATTTCTTTCCCAAGGGGGTTGCCAAACCCTGGAACAGGCTTCCGAGCAGGGTGCTCCATGCCCCACGCCGGTCAGTGTTGCAGAGGCATTTGCACAGCACCCTTAGTGCCATGCTTGACCTTTGGTCAGCCCTGAAGTGCTCAGGCACTTGGACGAGATGGTCGTTGTAGGTCCCTTGCAGCTGAAGTGTTCTGTTCTGTTCTGTTCTATTCTATTCTATGCTATGCT
>NC_072853.1:105804606-105859182 GCF_028858705.1 Grus americana | reverse complement strand
GCATCCAAAAACTCCGACATGCGACGGAGCGGCTCGCTGGCCGTCGCCCGCCTTCGGCCGTCAAACCTGAAAACGTCCGGGCCCTGCTCCCAGGCAAAACCTCCAGGCCCCGAATGGCTGTTCTTTCCTGAAACCTCAACATGGCCCCATTCACAGCCCTGCTAACTCTGGGGCTGCAGGCTCCTTTACGCATCCAAAACTCCGAAGTGTAACTTAGCATCTCTCTAGCCATTTTTGAGATTCAAGCTCAAAACTGAAAACGTCCGGGCCCTGCTCCCAGGCGAAACATCCCAGCCCCGAATGGTGTTGCTTTCCTGAAACTTCAACCATGGCCCCATTCACAGCCCTGCTAACTCTGGGGCTGCAGGCTCCTTTACGCATCCAAAATCTCCGAAGTGTAACTTAGCATCTCTCTAGCCATTTTTGAGATTCAAGCTTCAAACTGAAAACGTCCGGGCCCTGCTCCCAGGCGAAAACATCCAGCCCCGAATGGTGTTGCTTTCCTGAAACTTCAACCATGGCCCCATTCACAGCCCTACTAACTCTGGGGCTGCAGGCTCCTTTAGGCATCCAAAAACTCCGACATGCGACGGAGCGGCTCGCTGGCCGTCGCCCACCTTCGGCCAGTAAACCTGAAAACGTCCGGGCCCTGCTCCCAGGCAAAAACTCCAGGCCCCGAATGGCGGTTCTTTCCTGAAACTTCAACCATGGCCCCATTCACAGCCCTACTAACCCTGGGGCTGCAGGCTCCTTTAGGCATCCAAAAACTCCGACATGCGACGGAGCGCCTCGCTGGCCGTCGCCCGCCTTCGGCCGTCAAACCTGAAAACGTCCGGGCCCTGCTCCCAGGCAAACCTCCAGGCCCCGAATGGCGGTTCTTTCCTGAAACCTCAACCATGGCCCCATTCACAGCCCTGCTAACTCTGGGGCTGCAGGCTCCTTTACGCATCCAAAATCTCCGAAGTGTAACTTAGCATCTCTCTAGCCATTTTGAGATTCAAGCTTCAAACTGAAAACGTCCGGGCCCTGCTCCCAGGCAAAACATCCCAGCCCGAATGGTGTTGCTTTCCTGAAACTTCAACCATGGCCCCATTCACAGCCCTACTAACTCTGGGGCTGCAGGCTCCTTTAGGCATCCAAAAACTCCGACATGCGACGGAGCGCTCGCTGGCCGTCGCCCGCCTTCGGCCGTCAAACCTGAAAACGTCCGGCCCTGCTCCCAGGCAAAACCTCCAGGCCCCGAATGGCGGTTCTTTCCTGAAACCTCAACCATGGCCCCATTCACAGCCCTGCTAACTCTGGGCTGCAGGCTCCTTTACGCATCCAAAATCTCCGAATGTAACTTAGCATCTCTCTAGCCATTTTTGAGATTCAAGCTTCAAACTGAAAACGTCCGGGCCCTGCTCCCAGGCAAAACCTCCCAGCCACAAATAGCGGTTCTTTCCTGAAACTTCAACCATGGCCCCATTCACAGCCCTACTAACCCTGGGGCTGCAGGCTCCTTTAGGCATCCAAAAACTCCGACATGCGACGGAGCGCCTCGCTGCCGTGGCCCGCCTTCGGCCGTCAAACCTGAAAACGTCCGGGCCCTGCTCCCAGGCAAAACCTCCAGGCCCCGAATGGCGGTTCTTTCCTGAAACCTCAACCATGGCCCCATTCACAGCCCTGCTAACTCTGGGGCTGCAGGCTCCTTTACGCATCCAAAATCTCCGAAGTGTAACTTAGCATCTCTCTAGCCATTTTTGAGATTCAAGCTTCAAAACTGAAAACGTCCGGGCCCTGCTCCCAGGCGAAACATCCCAGGCCCGAATGGTTGCTTTCCTGAAACTTCAACCATGGCCCCATTCACAGCCCTACTAACTCTGGGGCTGCAGGCTCCTTTAGGCATCCAAAAACTCCGACATGCGACGGAGCGGCTCGCTGGCCGTCGCCCACCTTCGGCCGTCAAACCTGAAAACGTCCGGGCCCTGCTCCCAGGCAAAAACTCCAGGCCCCGAATGGCTGTTCTTTCCTGAAACCTCAAGCATGGCCCCATTCACAGCCCTGCTAACTCTGGGGCTGCAGGCTCCTTTACGCATCCAAAAACTCCGAATTTAAACTTAGCATCTCTCTAGCCATTTTTGAGATTCAAGCTTCAAAACTGAAAACGTCCGGGCCCTGCTCCCAGGCAAAACCTCCCAGCCCCGAATGGTGTTGCTTTCCTGAAACTTCAACCATGGCCCCATTCACAGCCCTGCTAACTCTGGGGCTGCAGGCTCCTTTACGCATCCAAAATCTCCGAAGTGTAACTTAGCATCTCTCTAGCCATTTTTGAGATTCAAGCTTCAAAACTGAAAACGTCCGGGCCCTGCTCCCAGGCAAAACCTCCCAGTCCCGAATGGCGTTTCTTTCCTGAAACTTCAACCATGGCCCCATTCACAGCCCTACTAACTCTGGGGCTGCAGGCTCCTTTAGGCATCCAAAAACTCCGACATGCGACGGAGCGGCTCGCTGGCCGTCGCCCGCCTTCGGCGTCAAACCTGAAAACGTCCGGGCCCTGCTCCCAGGCAAAACCTCCAGGCCCCGAATGGCGTTCTTTCCTGAAACCTCAAGCATGGCCCCATTCACAGCCCTGCTAACTCTGGGGCTGCAGGCTCCTTTACGCATCCAAAATCTCCGAAGTGTAACTTAGCATCTCTCTAGCCATTTTTGAGATTCAAGCTTCAAAACTGAAAACGTCCGGGCCCTGCTCCCAGGCGAAACATCCCAGCCCCGAATGGTGTTGCTTTCCTGAAACTTCAACCATGGCCCCATTCACAGCCCTACTAACTCTGGGGCTGCAGGCTCCTTTAGGCATCCAAAAACTCCGACATGCGACGGAGCGCCTCGCTGGCCGTCGCCCGCCTTCGGCCGTCAAACCTGAAAACGTCCGGGCCCTGCTCCCAGGCAAAACCTCCAGGCCCCGAATGGCGGTTCTTTCCTGAAACCTCAAGCATGGCCCCATTCACAGCCCTGCTAACTCTGGGGCTGCAGGCTCCTTTACGCATCCAAAATCTCCGAAGTGTAACTTAGCATCTCTCTAGCCATTTTTGAGATTCAAGCTTCAAAACTGAAAACGTCCGGGCCCTGCTCCCAGGCAAAACCTCCCAGCCCCGAATGGCGGTTCTTTCCTGAAACTTCAACCATGGCCCCATTCACAGCCCTACTAACTCTGGGGCTGCAGGCTCCTTTAGGCATCCAAAAACTCCGACATGCGACGGAGCGGCTCGCTGGCCGTCGCCCCCTTCGGCCGTCAAACCTGAAAACGTCCGGGCCCTGCTCCCAGGCAAAACCTCCAGCCCGAATGGCGGTTCTTTCCTGAAACCTCAACCATGGCCCCATTCACAGCCCTGCTAACTCTGGGGCTGCAGGCTCCTTTACGCATCCAAAATCTCCGAAGTGTAACTTAGCATCTCTCTAGCCATTTTTGAGATTCAAGCTTCAAAACTGAAAACGTCCGGGCCCTGCTCCCAGGCGAAAATCCCAGTCCCGAATGGTGTTGCTTTCCTGAAACTTCAACCATGGCCCCATTCACAGCCCTACTAACTCTGGGGCTGCAGGCTCCTTTAGGCATCCAAAAACTCCGACATGCGACGGAGCGGCTCGCTGGCCGTCGCCCACCTTCGGCCGTCAAACCTGAAAACGTCCGGGCCCTGCTCCCAGGCAAAAACTCCAGGCCCCGAATGGCGGTTCTTTCCTGAAACCTCAAGCATGGCCCCATTCACAGCCCTGCTAACCCTGGGGCTGCAGGCTCCTTTAGGCATCAAAAACTCCGACGTGTAACTTAGCATCTCTCTAGCCATTTTTGAGATTCAAGCTTCAAAACTGAAAACGTCCGGGCCCTGCTCCCAGGCAAAACATCCCAGCCCCGAATGGTGTTCTTTCCTGAAACTTCAACCATGGCCCCATTCACAGCCCTGCTAACTCTGGGGCTGCAGGCTCCTTTACGCATCCAAAATCTCCGAAGTGTAACTTAGCATCTCTCTAGCCATTTTTGAGATTCAAGCTTCAAACCTGAAAACGTCCGGGCCCTGCTCCCAGGCAAAACCTCCAGGCCCCGAATGGTGTTCTTTCCTGAAACTTCAACCATGGCCCCATTCACAGCCCTACTAACTCTGGGGCTGCAGGCTCCTTTAGGCATCCAAAAACTCCGACATGCGACGGAGCGGCTCGCTGGCCATCGCCCACCTTCGCCGTCAAACCTGAAAACGTCCGGGCCCTGCTCCCAGGCAAAACCTCCAGGCCCCGAATGGCGTTCTTTCCTGAAACTTCAACCATGGCCCCATTCACAGCCCTACTAACCCTGGGGCTGCAGGCTCCTTTAGGCATCCAAAAACTCCGACATGCGACGGAGCGGCTCGCTGGCCGTCGCCCGCCTTCGGCCGTCAAACCTGAAAACGTCCGGCCCTGCTCCCAGGCAAAACCTCCAGGCCCCGAATGGCGGTTCTTTCCTGAAACCTCAACCATGGCCCCATTCACAGCCCTGCTCACTCTGGGGCTGCAGGCTCCTTTACGCATCCAAAATCTCCGAAGTGTAACTTAGCATCTCTCTAGCCATTTTTGAGATTCAAGCTTCAAAACTGAAAACGTCCGGGCCCTGCTCCCAGGCGAAACATACCAGCACCGAATGGTGTTGCTTTCCTGAAACTTCAACCATGGCCCCATTCACAGCCCTGCTAACTCTGGGGCTGCAGGCTCCTTTACGCATCCAAAATCTCCGAAGTGTAACTTAGCATCTCTCTAGCCATTTTTGAGATTCAAGCTTCAAAACTGAAAACGTCCGGGCCCTGCTCCCAGGCAAACACCCAGCCCCGAATGGTGTTGCTTTCCTGAAACTTCAACCATGGCCCCATTCACAGCCCTACTAACTCTGGGGCTGCAGGCTCCTTTAGGCATCCAAAAACTCCGACATGCGACGGAGCGGCTCGCTGGCCGTCGCCCACCTTCGCCGTCAAAACCTGAAAACGTCCGGGCCCTGCTCCCAGGCAAAAACTCCAGGCCCCGAATGGCGTTCTTTCCTGAAACTTCAACCATGGCCCCATTCACAGCCCTACTAACCTGGGGCTGCAGGCTCCTTTAGCATCCAAAAACTCCGACATGCGACGGAGCGGCTCGCTGGCCGTCGCCCGCCTTCGGCCGTCAAACCTGAAAACGTCCGGGCCCTGCTCCCAGGCAAAACCTCCAGGCCCCGAATGGCGGTTCTTTCCTGAAACCTCAAGCATGGCCCCATTCACAGCCCTGCTAACTCTGGGGCTGCAGGCTCCTTTACGCATCCAAAATCTCCGAAGTGTAACTTAGCATCTCTCTAGCCATTTTTGAGATTCAAGCTTCAAAACTGAAAACGTCCGGGCCCTGCTCCCAGGCGAAAACATCCCAGCCCGAATGGTGTTGCTTTCCTGAAACTTTAACCATGGCCCCATTCACAGCCCTACTAACTCTGGGGCTGCAGGCTCCTTTAGGCATCCAAAAACTCCGACATGCGACGGAGCGGCTCGCTGGCCATCGCCCAGCTTCGCCGTCAAACCTGAAAACGTCCGGGCCCTGCTCCCAGGCAAAACTCCAGGCCCGGATGGCGGTTCTTTCCTGAAACTTCAACCATGGCCCCATTCACAGCCCTACTAACCCTGGGGCTGCAGGCTCCTTTAGGCATCCAAAAACTCCGACATGCGACGGAGCGGCTCGCTGGCCGTCGCCCGCCTTCGGCCGTCAAACCTGAAAACGTCCGGGCCTGCTCCCAGGCAAAACCTCCAGGCCCCGAATGGCGGTTCTTTCCTGAAACCTCAAGCATGGCCCCATTCACAGCCCTGCTAACTCTGGGGCTGCAGGCTCCTTTACGCATCCAAAATCTCCGAAGTGTAACTTAGCATCTCTCTAGCCATTTTTGAGATTCAAGCTTCAAAACTGAAAACGTCCGGGCCCTGCTCCCAGGCAAAACATCCCAGCCCGAATGGTGTTGCTTTCCTGAAACTTCAACCATGGCCCCATTCACAGCCCTACTAACTCTGGGGCTGCAGGCTCCTTTAGGCATCCAAAAACTCCGACATGCGACGGAGCGGCTCGCTGGCCGTCGCCCGCCTTCGCCGTCAAACCTGAAAACGTCCGGGCCCTGCTCCCAGGCAAAACCTCCAGGCCCCGAATGGCGGTTCTTTCCTGAAACCTCAAGCATGGCCCCATTCACAGCCCTGCTAACTCTGGGGCTGCAGGCTCCTTTACGCATCCAAAATCTCCGAAGTGTAACTTAGCATCTCTCTAGCCATTTTTGAGATTCAAGCTTCAAAACTGAAAACGTCCGGGCCCTGCTCCCAGGCAAAACCTCCCAGCCCCTAATGGCGGTTCTTTCCTGAAACTTCAACCATGGCCCCATTCACAGCCCTACTAACCCTGGGGCTGCAGGCTCCTTTAGGCATCCAAAAACTCCGACATGCGACGGAGCGGCTCGCTGGCCGTCGCCCGCCTTCGGCCGTCAAACCTGAAAACGTCCGGGCCCTGCTCCCAGGCAAAACCTCCAGGCCCGAATGGCGGTTCTTTCCTGAAACCTCAAGCATGGCCCCATTCACAGCCCTGCTAACTCTGGGGCTGCAGGCTCCTTTACGCATCCAAAATCTCCGAAGTGTAACTTAGCATCTCTCTAGCCATTTTTGAGATTCAAGCTTCAAAACTGAAAACGTCCGGGCCCTGCTCCCAGGCGAAACATCCCAGCACCGAATGGTGTTGCTTTCCTGAAACTTCAACCATGGCCCCATTCACAGCCCTACTAACTCTGGGGCTGCAGGCTCCTTTAGGCATCCAAAAACTCCGACATGCGACGGAGCGGCTCGCTGGCCGTCGCCCACCTTCGGCCGTCAAACCTGAAAACGTCCGGGCCCTGCTCCCAGGCAAAACCTCCAGGCCCCGAATGGCTGTTCTTTCCTGAAACCTCAAGCATGGCCCCATTCACAGCCCTGCTAACTCTGGGGCTGCAGGCTCCTTTACGCATCCAAAATCTCCGAAGTGTAACTTAGCATCTCTCTAGCCATTTTTGAGATTCAAGCTTCAAAACTGAAAACGTCCGGGCCCTGCTCCCAGGCAAAACATCCCAGCCCCGAATGGTGTTGCTTTCCTGAAACTCAACCATGGCCCCATTCACAGCCCTGCTAACTCTGGGGCTGCAGGCTCCTTTACGCATCCAAAATCTCCGAAGTGTAACTTAGCATCTCTCTAGCCATTTTGAGATTCAAGCTTCAAAACTGAAAACGTCCGGGCCCTGCTCCCAGGCAAAACCTCCCAGCCCCGAATGGCGGTTCTTTCCTGAAACTTCAACCATGGCCCCATTCACAGCCCTACTAACTCTGGGGCTGCAGGCTCCTTTAGGCATCCAAAAACTCCGACATGCGACGGAGCGGCTCGCTGGCCGTCGCCCGCCTTCGGCCGTCAAACCTGAAAACGTCCGGGCCCTGCTCCCAGGCAAAACCTCCAGGCCCCGAATGGCGGTTCTTTCCTGAAACCTCAAGCATGGCCCCATTCACAGCCCTGCTAACTCTGGGGCTGCAGGCTCCTTTACGCATCCAAAATCTCCGAAGTGTAACTTAGCATCTCTCTAGCCATTTTTGAGATTCAAGCTTCAAAACTGAAAACGTCCGGGCCCTGCTCCCAGGCGAAACATCCCAGCCCGAATGGTGTTGCTTTCCTGAAACTTCAACCATGGCCCCATTCACAGCCCTACTAACTCTGGGGCTGCAGGCTCCTTTAGGCATCCAAAAACTCCGACATGCGACGGAGCGGCTCGCTGGCCGTCGCCCGCCTTCGGCCGTCAAACCTGAAAACGTCCGGGCCCTGCTCCCAGGCAAAACCTCCAGGCCCCGAATGGCGGTTCTTTCCTGAAACCTCAACATGGCCCCATTCACAGCCCTGCTAACTCTGGGGCTGCAGGCTCCTTTACGCATCCAAAATCTCCGAAGTGTAACTTAGCATCTCTCTAGCCATTTTTGAGATTCAAGCTTCAAACCTGAAAACGTCCGGGCCCTGCTCCCAGGCGAAAACATCCCAGCCCCGAATGGTGTTCTTTCCTGAAACTTCAACCATGGCCCCATTCACAGCCCTGCTAACTCTGGGGCTGCAGGCTCCTTTACGCATCCAAAATCTCCGAAGTGTAACTTAGCATCTCTCTAGCCATTTTTGAGATTCAAGCTTCAAAACTGAAAACGTCCGGGCCCTGCTCCCAGGCGAAACATCCCAGCCCCGAATGGTGTTGCTTTCCTGAAACTTCAACCATGGCCCCATTCACAGCCCTACTAACTCTGGGGCTGCAGGCTCCTTTAGGCATCCAAAAACTCCGACATGCGACGGAGCGGCTCGCTGGCCGTCGCCCACCTTCGGCCATCAGCCCTGAAAACGTCCGGGCCCTGCTCCCAGGCAAAAACTCCAGGCCCCGAATGGCGGTTCTTTCCTGAAACTTCAACCATGGCCCCATTCACAGCCCTACTAACCCTGGGGCTGCAGGCTCCTTTAGGCATCCAAAAACTCCGACATGCGACGGAGCGGCTCGCTGGCCGTCGCCCACCTTCGGCCGTCAAACCTGAAAACGTCCGGGCCCTGCTCCCAGGCAAAACCTCCAGGCCCCGAATGGCGTTCTTTCCTGAAACCTCAAGCATGGCCCCATTCACAGCCCTGCTCACTCTGGGGCTGCAGGCTCCTTTACGCATCCAAAATCTCCGAAGTGTAACTTAGCATCTCTCTAGCCATTTTTGAGATTCAAGCTTCAAAACTGAAAACGTCCGGGCCCTGCTCCCAGGCGAAACATCCCAGCACCGAATGGTGTTGCTTTCCTGAAACTTCAACCATGGCCCCATTCACAGCCCTACTAACTCTGGGGCTGCAGGCTCCTTTAGGCATCCAAAAACTCCGACATGCGACGGAGCGGCTCGCTGGCCGTCGCCCACCTTCGGCAGTCAAACCTGAAAACGTCCGGGCCCTGCTCCCAGGCAAAACCTCCAGGCCCCGAATGGCGGTTCTTTCCTGAAACTTCAACCATGGCCCCATTCACAGCCCTACTAACCCTGGGGCTGCAGGCTCCTTTAGGCATCCAAAAACTCCGACATGCGACGGAGCGGCTCGCTGGCCGTCGCCCACCTTCGGCCGTCAAACCTGAAAACGTCCGGGCCCTGCTCCCAGGCAAAACATCCCAGCACCGAATGGTGTTGCTTTCCTGAAACTTCAACCATGGCCCCATTCACAGCCCTGCTAACTCTGGGGCTGCAGGCTCCTTTACGCATCCAAAATCTCCGAAGTGTAACTTAGCATCTCTCTAGCCATTTTTGAGATTCAAGCTTCAAAACTGAAAACGTCCGGGCCCTGCTCCCAGGCAAAACCTCCCAGCCCCGAATGGCGGTTCTTTCCTGAAACTTCAACCATGGCCCCATTCACAGCCCTACTAACTCTGGGGCTGCAGGCTCCTTTAGGCATCCAAAAACTCCGACATGCGACGGAGCGGCTCGCTGGCCGTCGCCCGCCTTCGGCCAGTAAACCTGAAAACGTCCGGGCCCTGCTCCCAGGCAAAACCTCCAGGCCCCGAATGGCGGTTCTTTCCTGAAACCTCAAGCATGGCCCCATTCACAGCCCTGCTAACTCTGGGGCTGCAGGCTCCTTTACGCATCCAAAATCTCCGAAGTGTAACTTAGCATCTCTCTAGCCATTTTTGAGATTCAAGCTTCAAAACTGAAAACGTCCGGGCCCTGCTCCCAGGCAAAACATCCCAGTCCCGAATGGTGTTGCTTTCCTGAAACTTCAACCATGGCCCCATTCACAGCCCTACTAACTCTGGGGCTGCAGGCTCCTTTAGGCATCCAAAAACTCCGACATGCGACGGAGCGGCTCGCTGGCCGTCGCCCCCCTTCGGCCGTCAAACCTGAAAACGTCCGGGCCCTGCTCCCAGGCAAAAACTCCAGGCCCCGAATGGCGGTTCTTTCCTGAAACCTCAAGCATGGCCCCATTCACAGCCCTGCTAACTCTGGGGCTGCAGGCTCCTTTACGCATCCAAAATCTCCGAAGTGTAACTTAGCATCTCTCTAGCCATTTTTGAGATTCAAGCTTCAAAACTGAAAACGTCCGGGCCCTGCTCCCAGGCGAAACCCCAGCACCGAATGGTGTTGCTTTCCTGAAACTTCAACCATGGCCCCATTCACAGCCCTGCTAACTCTGGGGCTGCAGGCTCCTTTACGCATCCAAAATCTCCGAAGTGTAACTTAGCATCTCTCTAGCCATTTTTGAGATTCAAGCTTCAAAACTGAAAACGTCCGGGCCCTGCTCCCAGGCAAAACATCCCAGCACCGAATGGTGTTCTTTCCTGAAACTTCAACCATGGCCCCATTCACAGCCCTACTAACTCTGGGGCTGCAGGCTCCTTTAGGCATCCAAAAACTCCGACATGCGACGGAGCGGCTCGCTGGCCGTCGCCCGCCTTCGGCCGTCAAACCTGAAAACGTCCGGGCCCTGCTCCCAGGCAAAACCTCCAGGCCCCGAATGGCGGTTCTTTCCTGAAACCTCAAGCATGGCCCCATTCACAGCCCTGCTAACTCTGGGGCTGCAGGCTCCTTTACGCATCCAAAATCTCCGAAGTGTAACTTAGCATCTCTCTAGCCATTTTTGAGATTCAAGCTTCAAAACTGAAAACGTCCGGGCCCTGCTCCCAGGCGAAACATCCCAGCCCGAATGGTGTTGCTTTCCTGAAACTTCAACCATGGCCCCATTCACAGCCCTACTAACTCTGGGGCTGCAGGCTCCTTTAGGCATCCAAAAACTCCGACATGCGACGGAGCGGCTCGCTGGCCGTCGCCCACCTTCGGCCGTCAAACCTGAAAACGTCCGGGCCCTGCTCCCAGGCAAAACCTCCAGGCCCCGAATGGCGGTTCTTTCCTGAAACCTCAAGCATGGCCCCATTCACAGCCCTGCTAACTCTGGGGCTGCAGGCTCCTTTACGCATCCAAAATCTCCGAAGTGTAACTTAGCATCTCTCTAGCCATTTTTGAGATTCAAGCTTCAAAACTGAAAACGTCCGGGCCCTGCTCCCAGGCGAAACATCCCAGCACCGAATGGTGTTGCTTTCCTGAAACTTCAACCATGGCCCCATTCACAGCCCTGCTAACTCTGGGGCTGCAGGCTCCTTTACGCATCCAAAATCTCCGAAGTGTAACTTAGCATCTCTCTAGCCATTTTTGAGATTCAAGCTTCAAAACTGAAAACGTCCGGGCCCTGCTCCCAGGCAAAACATCCCAGCCCCGAATGGTGTTGCTTTCCTGAAACTTCAACCATGGCCCCATTCACAGCCCTACTAACTCTGGGGCTGCAGGCTCCTTTAGGCATCCAAAAACTCCGACATGCGACGGAGCGGCTCGCTGGCCGTCGCCCGCCTTCGGCCGTCAAACCTGAAAACGTCCGGGCCCTGCTCCCAGGCAAAACCTCCAGGCCCCGAATGGCGGTTCTTTCCTGAAACCTCAAGCATGGCCCCATTCACAGCCCTGCTAACTCTGGGGCTGCAGGCTCCTTTACGCATCCAAAATCTCCGAAGTGTAACTTAGCATCTCTCTAGCCATTTTTGAGATTCAAGCTTCAAAACTGAAAACGTCCGGGCCCTGCTCCCAGGCGAAACATCCCAGCACCGAATGGTGTTGCTTTCCTGAAACTTCAACCATGGCCCCATTCACAGCCCTACTAACTCTGGGGCTGCAGGCTCCTTTAGGCATCCAAAAACTCCGACATGCGACGGAGCGGCTCGCTGGCCGTCGCCCACCTTCGGCCGTCAAACCTGAAAACGTCCGGGCCCTGCTCCCAGGCAAAAACTCCAGGCCCCGAATGGCGGTTCTTTCCTGAAACCTCAAGCATGGCCCCATTCACAGCCCTGCTCACTCTGGGGCTGCAGGCTCCTTTACGCATCCAAAATCTCCGAAGTGTAACTTAGCATCTCTCTAGCCATTTTTGAGATTCAAGCTTCAAAACTGAAAACGTCCGGGCCCTGCTCCCAGGCGAAACATCCAGCCCCGAATGGTGTTGCTTTCCTGAAACTTCAACCATGGCCCCATTCACAGCCCTGCTAACTCTGGGGCTGCAGGCTCCTTTACGCATCCAAAATCTCCGAAGTGTAACTTAGCATCTCTCTAGCCATTTTTGAGATTCAAGCTTCAAAACTGAAAACGTCCGGGCCCTGCTCCCAGGCAAAACATCCCAGCCCGAATGGTGTTCTTTCCTGAAACTTCAACCATGGCCCCATTCACAGCCCTACTAACTCTGGGGCTGCAGGCTCCTTTAGGCATCCAAAAACTCCGACATGCGACGGAGCGGCTCGCTGGCCGTCGCCCGCCTTCGGCCGTCAAACCTGAAAACGTCCGGGCCCTGCTCCCAGGCAAAACCTCCAGGCCCCGAATGGCGGTTCTTTCCTGAAACCTCAAGCATGGCCCCATTCACAGCCCTGCTAACTCTGGGGCTGCAGGCTCCTTTACGCATCCAAAATCTCCGAAGTGTAACTTAGCATCTCTCTAGCCATTTTTGAGATTCAAGCTTCAAAACTGAAAACGTCCGGGCCCTGCTCCCAGGCGAAACATCCCAGCCCCGAATGGTGTTGCTTTCCTGAAACTTCAACCATGGCCCCATTCACAGCCCTGCTAACTCTGGGGCTGCAGGCTCCTTTAGGCATCCAAAAACTCCGACATGCGACGGAGCGGCTCGCTGGCCATCGCCCACCTTCGGCCAGTAAACCTGAAAACGTCCGGGCCCTGCTCCCAGGCAAAAACTCCAGGCCCCGAATGGCGGTTCTTTCCTGAAACTTCAACCATGGCCCCATTCACAGCCCTACTAACTCTGGGGCTGCAGGCTCCTTTAGGCATCCAAAAACTCCGACATGCGACGGAGCGGCTCGCTGGCCGTCGCCCACCTTCGGCCGTCAAACCTGAAAACGTCCGGGCCCTGCTCCCAGGCGAAACATCCCAGCCCCGAATGGTGTTGCTTTCCTGAAACTTCAACCATGGCCCCATTCACAGCCCTGCTAACTCTGGGGCTGCAGGCTCCTTTACGCATCCAAAATCTCCGAAGTGTAACTTAGCATCTCTCTAGCCATTTTTGAGATTCAAGCTTCAAAACTGAAAACGTCCGGGCCCTGCTCCCAGGCAAAACCTCCCAGCCCCGAATGGCGGTTCTTTCCTGAAACTTCAAGCATGGCCCCATTCACAGCCCTACTAACTCTGGGGCTGCAGGCTCCTTTAGGCATCCAAAAACTCCGACATGCGACGGAGCGGCTCGCTGGCCGTCGCCCGCCTTCGGCCGTCAAACCTGAAAACGTCCGGGCCCTGCTCCCAGGCAAAACCTCCAGGCCCCGAATGGCGGTTCTTTCCTGAAACCTCAAGCATGGCCCCATTCACAGCCCTGCTAACTCTGGGGCTGCAGGCTCCTTTACGCATCCAAAATCTCCGAAGTGTAACTTAGCATCTCTCTAGCCATTTTTGAGATTCAAGCTTCAAAACTGAAAACGTCCGGGCCCTGCTCCCAGGCGAAACATCCCAGCCCCGAATGGTGTTGCTTTCCTGAAACTTCAACCATGGCCCCATTCACAGCCCTACTAACTCTGGGGCTGCAGGCTCCTTTAGGCATCCAAAAACTCCGACATGCGACGGAGCGGCTCGCTGGCCGTCGCCCACCTTCGGCCGTCAAACCTGAAAACGTCCGGGCCCTGCTCCCAGGCAAAAACTCCAGGCCCCGAATGGCGGTTCTTTCCTGAAACCTCAAGCATGGCCCCATTCACAGCCCTGCTAACTCTGGGGCTGCAGGCTCCTTTACGCATCCAAAATCTCCGAAGTGTAACTTAGCATCTCTCTAGCCATTTTTGAGATTCAAGCTTCAAAACTGAAAACGTCCGGGCCCTGCTCCCAGGCGAAACATCCCAGCACCGAATGGTGTTGCTTTCCTGAAACTTCAACCATGGCCCCATTCACAGCCCTGCTAACTCTGGGGCTGCAGGCTCCTTTACGCATCCAAAATCTCCGAAGTGTAACTTAGCATCTCTCTAGCCATTTTTGAGATTCAAGCTTCAAAACTGAAAACGTCCGGGCCCTGCTCCCAGGCAAAACATCCCAGCCCCGAATGGTGTTGCTTTCCTGAAACTTCAACCATGGCCCCATTCACAGCCCTACTAACTCTGGGGCTGCAGGCTCCTTTAGGCATCCAAAAACTCCGACATGCGACGGAGCGGCTCGCTGGCCGTCGCCCGCCTTCGGCCGTCAAACCTGAAAACGTCCGGGCCCTGCTCCCAGGCAAAACCTCCAGGCCCCGAATGGCGGTTCTTTCCTGAAACCTCAAGCATGGCCCCATTCACAGCCCTGCTAACTCTGGGGCTGCAGGCTCCTTTACGCATCCAAAATCTCCGAAGTGTAACTTAGCATCTCTCTAGCCATTTTTGAGATTCAAGCTTCAAAACTGAAAACGTCCGGGCCCTGCTCCCAGGCGAAACATCCCAGCCCGAATGGTGTTGCTTTCCTGAAACTTCAACCATGGCCCCATTCACAGCCCTACTAACTCTGGGGCTGCAGGCTCCTTTAGGCATCCAAAAACTCCGACATGCGACGGAGCGGCTCGCTGGCCGTCGCCCACCTTCGGCCGTCAGACCTGAAAACGTCCGGGCCCTGCTCCCAGGCAAAACCTCCAGGCCCCGAATGGCGGTTCTTTCCTGAAACCTCAAGCATGGCCCCATTCACAGCCCTGCTAACTCTGGGGCTGCAGGCTCCTTTACGCATCCAAAATCTCCGAAGTGTAACTTAGCATCTCTCTAGCCATTTTTGAGATTCAAGCTTCAAAACTGAAAACGTCCGGGCCCTGCTCCCAGGCGAAACATCCCAGCCCCGAATGGTGTTGCTTTCCTGAAACTTCAACCATGGCCCCATTCACAGCCCTGCTAACTCTGGGGCTGCAGGCTCCTTTACGCATCCAAAATCTCCGAAGTGTAACTTAGCATCTCTCTAGCCATTTTTGAGATTCAAGCTTCAAAACTGAAAACGTCCGGGCCCTGCTCCCAGGCGAAACCTCCCAGGCCCGAATGGTGTTGCTTTCCTGAAACTTCAACCATGGCCCCATTCACAGCCCTACTAACTCTGGGGCTGCAGGCTCCTTTAGGCATCCAAAAACTCCGACATGCGACGGAGCGGCTCGCTGGCCGTCGCCCGCCTTCGGCCGTCAAAACTGAAAACGTCCGGGCCCTGCTCCCAGGCAAAACCTCCAGGCCCCGAATGGCGGTTCTTTCCTGAAACCTCAAGCATGGCCCCATTCACAGCCCTGCTAACTCTGGGGCTGCAGGCTCCTTTACGCATCCAAAATCTCCGAAGTGTAACTTAGCATCTCTCTAGCCATTTTTGAGATTCAAGCTTCAAAACTGAAAACGTCCGGGCCCTGCTCCCAGGCAAAACATCCCAGCACCGAATGGTGTTGCTTTCCTGAAACTTCAACCATGGCCCCATTCACAGCCCTACTAACTCTGGGGCTGCAGGCTCCTTTAGGCATCCAAAAACTCCGACATGCGACGGAGCGGCTCGCTGGCCGTCGCCCACCTTCGGCCGTCAGACCTGAAAACGTCCGGGCCCTGCTCCCAGGCAAAACCTCCAGGCCCCGAATGGCGGTTCTTTCCTGAAACCTCAAGCATGGCCCCATTCACAGCCCTGCTAACTCTGGGGCTGCAGGCTCCTTTACGCATCCAAAAACTCCGAAGTGTAACTTAGCATCTCTCTAGCCATTTTTGAGATTCAAGCTTCAAAACTGAAAACGTCCGGGCCCTGCTCCCAGGCGAAACATCCCAGCCCCGAATGGTGTTGCTTTCCTGAAACTTCAACCATGGCCCCATTCACAGCCCTGCTAACTCTGGGGCTGCAGGCTCCTTTACGCATCCAAAATCTCCGAAGTGTAACTTAGCATCTCTCTAGCCATTTTTGAGATTCAAGCTTCAAAACTGAAAACGTCCGGGCCCTGCTCCCAGGCAAAACATCCCAGCCCGAATGGTGTTGCTTTCCTGAAACTTCAACCATGGCCCCATTCACAGCCCTACTAACTCTGGGGCTGCAGGCTCCTTTAGGCATCCAAAAACTCCGACATGCGACGGAGCGGCTCGCTGGCCGTCGCCCGCCTTCGGCCGTCAAACCTGAAAACGTCCGGGCCCTGCTCCCAGGCAAAACCTCCAGCCCCGAATGGCGGTTCTTTCCTGAAACCTCAAGCATGGCCCCATTCACAGCCCTGCTAACTCTGGGGCTGCAGGCTCCTTTACGCATCCAAAATCTCCGAAGTGTAACTTAGCATCTCTCTAGCCATTTTTGAGATTCAAGCTTCAAAACTGAAAACGTCCGGGCCCTGCTCCCAGGCGAAACATCCCAGACCCGAATGGTGTTGCTTTCCTGAAACTTCAACCATGGCCCCATTCACAGCCCTACTAACTCTGGGGCTGCAGGCTCCTTTAGGCATCCAAAAACTCCGACATGCGACGGAGCGGCTCGCTGGCCGTCGCCCACCTTCGGCCGTCAAACCTGAAAACGTCCGGGCCCTGCTCCCAGGCAAAAACTCCAGGCCCCGAATGGCGGTTCTTTCCTGAAACCTCAAGCATGGCCCCATTCACAGCCCTGCTCACTCTGGGGCTGCAGGCTCCTTTACGCATCCAAAAACTCCGAAGTGTAACTTAGCATCTCTCTAGCCATTTTTGAGATTCAAGCTTCAAAACTGAAAACGTCCGGGCCCTGCTCCCAGGCAAAACATCCCAGCACCGAATGGTGTTCTTTCCTGAAACTTCAACCATGGCCCCATTCACAGCCCTGCTAACTCTGGGGCTGCAGGCTCCTTTACGCATCCAAAATCTCCGAAGTGTAACTTAGCATCTCTCTAGCCATTTTTGAGATTCAAGCTTCAAAACTGAAAACGTCCGGGCCCTGCTCCCAGGCGAAACATCCCAGCCCGAATGGTGTTGCTTTCCTGAAACTTCAACCATGGCCCCATTCACAGCCCTACTAACTCTGGGGCTGCAGGCTCCTTTAGGCATCCAAAAACTCCGACATGCGACGGAGCGGCTCGCTGGCCATCGCCCACCTTCGGCCAGTAAACCTGAAAACGTCCGGGCCCTGCTCCCAGGCAAAAACTCCAGGCCCCGAATGGCGGTTCTTTCCTGAAACTTCAACCATGGCCCCATTCACAGCCCTACTAACCCTGGGGCTGCAGGCTCCTTTAGGCATCCAAAAACTCCGACATGCGACGGAGCGGCTCGCTGGCCGTCGCCCGCCTTCGGCCGTCAAACCTGAAAACGTCCGGGCCCTGCTCCCAGGCAAAACCTCCAGGCCCCGAATGGCGGTTCTTTCCTGAAACCTCAAGCATGGCCCCATTCACAGCCCTGCTAACTCTGGGGCTGCAGGCTCCTTTACGCATCCAAAATCTCCGAAGTGTAACTTAGCATCTCTCTAGCCATTTTTGAGATTCAAGCTTCAAAACTGAAAACGTCCGGGCCCTGCTCCCAGGCGAAACATCCCAGCCCCGAATGGTGTTGCTTTCCTGAAACTTCAACCATGGCCCCATTCACAGCCCTACTAACTCTGGGGCTGCAGGCTCCTTTAGGCATCCAAAAACTCCGACATGCGACGGAGCGGCTCGCTGGCCATCGCCCACCTTCGGCCAGTAAACCTGAAAACGTCCGGGCCCTGCTCCCAGGCAAAACTCCAGGCCCCGAATGGCTGTTCTTTCCTGAAACTTCAACCATGGCCCCATTCACAGCCCTACTAACTCTGGGGCTGCAGGCTCCTTTAGGCATCCAAAAACTCCGACATGCGACGGAGCGGCTCGCTGGCCGTCGCCCACCTTCGGCCGTCAAACCTGAAAACGTCCGGGCCCTGCTCCCAGGCAAAACATCCCAGCCCCGAATGGTGTTGCTTTCCTGAAACTTCAACCATGGCCCCATTCACAGCCCTGCTAACTCTGGGGCTGCAGGCTCCTTTACGCATCCAAAATCTCCGAAGTGTAACTTAGCATCTCTCTAGCCATTTTTGAGATTCAAGCTTCAAAACTGAAAACGTCCGGGCCCTGCTCCCAGGCAAAACCTCCAGGCCCCGAATGGCTGTTCTTTCCTGAAACTTCAACCATGGCCCCATTCACAGCCCTACTAACTCTGGGGCTGCAGGCTCCTTTAGGCATCCAAAAACTCCGACATGCGACGGAGCGCTCGCTGGCCGTCGCCCGCCTTCGGCCCGTAAACCTGAAAACGTCCGGGCCCTGCTCCCAGGCAAAACCTCCAGGCCCCGAATGGCGGTTCTTTCCTGAAACCTCAAGCATGGCCCCATTCACAGCCCTGCTAACTCTGGGGCTGCAGGCTCCTTTACGCATCCAAAATCTCCGAAGTGTAACTTAGCATCTCTCTAGCCATTTTTGAGATTCAAGCTTCAAAACTGAAAACGTCCGGGCCCTGCTCCCAGGCGAAACATCCCAGTCCCGAATGGTGTTGCTTTCCTGAAACTTCAACCATGGCCCCATTCACAGCCCTACTAACTCTGGGGCTGCAGGCTCCTTTAGGCATCCAAAAACTCCGACATGCGACGGAGCGGCTCGCTGGCCGTCGCCCACCTTCGGCCGTCAAACCTGAAAACGTCCGGGCCCTGCTCCCAGGCAAAAACTCCAGGCCCCGAATGGCGGTTCTTTCCTGAAACCTCAAGCATGGCCCCATTCACAGCCCTGCTAACTCTGGGGCTGCAGGCTCCTTTACGCATCCAAAATCTCCGAAGTGTAACTTAGCATCTCTCTAGCCATTTTTGAGATTCAAGCTTCAAAACTGAAAACGTCCGGGCCCTGCTCCCAGGCGAAACATCCCAGCACCGAATGGTGTTGCTTTCCTGAAACTTCAACCATGGCCCCATTCACAGCCCTGCTAACTCTGGGGCTGCAGGCTCCTTTACGCATCCAAAATCTCCGAAGTGTAACTTAGCATCTCTCTAGCCATTTTTGAGATTCAAGCTTCAAAACTGAAAACGTCCGGGCCCTGCTCCCAGGCGAAACATCCCAGCCCCGAATGGTGTTGCTTTCCTGAAACTTCAACCATGGCCCCATTCACAGCCCTACTAACTCTGGGGCTGCAGGCTCCTTTAGGCATCCAAAAACTCCGACATGCGACGGAGCGGCTCGCTGGCCGTCGCCCGCCTTCGGCCGTCAAACCTGAAAACGTCCGGGCCCTGCTCCCAGGCAAAACCTCCAGGCCCCGAATGGCGGTTCTTTCCTGAAACCTCAAGCATGGCCCCATTCACAGCCCTGCTAACTCTGGGGCTGCAGGCTCCTTTACGCATCCAAAATCTCCGAAGTGTAACTTAGCATCTCTCTAGCCATTTTTGAGATTCAAGCTTCAAAACTGAAAACGTCCGGGCCCTGCTCCCAGGCGAAACATCCCAGTCCCGAATGGTGTTGCTTTCCTGAAACTTCAACCATGGCCCCATTCACAGCCCTACTAACTCTGGGGCTGCAGGCTCCTTTAGGCATCCAAAAACTCCGACATGCGACGGAGCGGCTCGCTGGCCGTCGCCCACCTTCGGCCGTCAAACCTGAAAACGTCCGGGCCCTGCTCCCAGGCAAAACCTCCAGGCCCCGAATGGCGGTTCTTTCCTGAAACCTCAAGCATGGCCCCATTCACAGCCCTGCTAACTCTGGGGCTGCAGGCTCCTTTACGCATCCAAAATCTCCGAAGTGTAACTTAGCATCTCTCTAGCCATTTTTGAGATTCAAGCTTCAAAACTGAAAACGTCCGGGCCCTGCTCCCAGGCGAAACATCCCAGCCCCGAATGGTGTTGCTTTCCTGAAACTTCAACCATGGCCCCATTCACAGCCCTGCTAACTCTGGGGCTGCAGGCTCCTTTACGCATCCAAAATCTCCGAAGTGTAACTTAGCATCTCTCTAGCCATTTTTGAGATTCAAGCTTCAAAACTGAAAACGTCCGGGCCCTGCTCCCAGGCAAAACATCCCAGCCCGAATGGTGTTCTTTCCTGAAACTTCAACCATGGCCCCATTCACAGCCCTACTAACTCTGGGGCTGCAGGCTCCTTTAGGCATCCAAAAACTCCGACATGCGACGGAGCGCCTCGCTGGCCGTCGCCCGCCTTCGGCCGTCAAACCTGAAAACGTCCGGGCCCTGCTCCCAGGCAAAACCTCCAGGCCCCGAATGGCGGTTCTTTCCTGAAACCTCAAGCATGGCCCCATTCACAGCCCTGCTAACTCTGGGGCTGCAGGCTCCTTTACGCATCCAAAATCTCCGAAGTGTAACTTAGCATCTCTCTAGCCATTTTTGAGATTCAAGCTTCAAAACTGAAAACGTCCGGGCCCTGCTCCCAGGCGAAACATCCCAGTCCCGAATGGTGTTGCTTTCCTGAAACTTCAACCATGGCCCCATTCACAGCCCTACTAACTCTGGGGCTGCAGGCTCCTTTAGGCATCCAAAAACTCCGACATGCGACGGAGCGGCTCGCTGGCCGTCGCCCACCTTCGGCCGTCAAACCTGAAAACGTCCGGGCCCTGCTCCCAGGCAAAACCTCCAGGCCCCGAATGGCGGTTCTTTCCTGAAACCTCAAGCATGGCCCCATTCACAGCCCTGCTAACTCTGGGGCTGCAGGCTCCTTTACGCATCCAAAAACTCCGAAGTGTAACTTAGCATCTCTCTAGCCATTTTTGAGATTCAAGCTTCAAAACTGAAAACGTCCGGGCCCTGCTCCCAGGCAAAACCTCCAGGCCCCGAATGGTGTTCTTTCCTGAAACTTCAACCATGGCCCCATTCACAGCCCTGCTCACTCTGGGGCTGCAGGCTCCTTTACGCATCCAAAATCTCCGAAGTGTAACTTAGCATCTCTCTAGCCATTTTTGAGATTCAAGCTTCAAAACTGAAAACGTCCGGGCCCTGCTCCCAGGCAAAACATCCCAGTCCCGAATGGTGTTCTTTCCTGAAACTTCAACCATGGCCCCATTCACAGCCCTACTAACTCTGGGGCTGCAGGCTCCTTTAGGCATCCAAAAACTCCGACATGCGACGGAGCGGCTCGCTGGCCGTCGCCCGCCTTCGGCCGTCAAACCTGAAAACGTCCGGGCCCTGCTCCCAGGCAAAACCTCCAGGCCCCGAATGGCGGTTCTTTCCTGAAACCTCAAGCACGGCCCCATTCACAGCCCTGCTAACTCTGGGGCTGCAGGCTCCTTTACGCATCCAAAATCTCCGAAGTGTAACTTAGCATCTCTCTAGCCATTTTTGAGATTCAAGCTTCAAAACTGAAAACGTCCGGGCCCTGCTCCCAGGCGAAACATCCCAGCCCGAATGGTGTTGCTTTCCTGAAACTTCAACCATGGCCCCATTCACAGCCCTACTAACTCTGGGGCTGCAGGCTCCTTTAGGCATCCAAAAACTCCGACATGCGACGGAGCGGCTCGCTGGCCGTCGCCCACCTTCGGCCGTCAAACCTGAAAACGTCCGGGCCCTGCTCCCAGGCAAAAACTCCAGGCCCCGAATGGCGGTTCTTTCCTGAAACCTCAAGCATGGCCCCATTCACAGCCCTGCTCACTCTGGGGCTGCAGGCTCCTTTACGCATCCAAAAACTCCGAAGTGTAACTTAGCATCTCTCTAGCCATTTTTGAGATTCAAGCTTCAAAACTGAAAACGTCCGGGCCCTGCTCCCAGGCGAAACATCCCAGCCCCGAATGGTGTTCTTTCCTGAAACTTCAACCATGGCCCCATTCACAGCCCTGCTAACTCTGGGGCTGCAGGCTCCTTTACGCATCCAAAATCTCCGAAGTGTAACTTAGCATCTCTCTAGCCATTTTTGAGATTCAAGCTTCAAAACTGAAAACGTCCGGGCCCTGCTCCCAGGCGAAACATCCCAGCCCCGAATGGTGTTGCTTTCCTGAAACTTCAACCATGGCCCCATTCACAGCCCTACTAACTCTGGGGCTGCAGGCTCCTTTAGGCATCCAAAAACTCCGACATGCGACGGAGCGGCTCGCTGGCCGTCGCCCACCTTCGGCCGTAAACCTGAAAACGTCCGGGCCCTGCTCCCAGGCAAAACTCCAGGCCCCGAATGGCGGTTCTTTCCTGAAACTTCAACCATGGCCCCATTCACAGCCCTACTAACCTGGGGCTGCAGGCTCCTTTAGGCATCCAAAAACTCCGACATGCGACGGAGCGGCTCGCTGGCCGTCGCCCGCCTTCGGCCGTCAAACCTGAAAACGTCCGGGCCCTGCTCCCAGGCAAAACCTCCAGGCCCCGAATGGCGGTTCTTTCCTGAAACCTCAACCATGGCCCCATTCACAGCCCTGCTAACTCTGGGGCTGCAGGCTCCTTTACGCATCCAAAATCTCCGAAGTGTAACTTAGCATCTCTCTAGCCATTTTTGAGATTCAAGCTTCAAAACTGAAAACGTCCGGGCCCTGCTCCCAGGCAAAACTCCAGGCCCCGAATGGTGTTGCTTTCCTGAAACTTCAACCATGGCCCCATTCACAGCCCTACTAACTCTGGGGCTGCAGGCTCCTTTAGGCATCCAAAAACTCCGACATGCGACGGAGCGGCTCGCTGGCCGTCGCCCGCCTTCGGCCGTCAAACCTGAAAACGTCCGGGCCCTGCTCCCAGGCAAAACCTCCAGCCCCGAATGGCGGTTCTTTCCTGAAACCTCAAGCATGGCCCCATTCACAGCCCTGCTAACTCTGGGGCTGCAGGCTCCTTTACGCATCCAAAATCTCCGAAGTGTAACTTAGCATCTCTCTAGCCATTTTTGAGATTCAAGCTTCAAAACTGAAAACGTCCGGGCCCTGCTCCCAGGCAAAACCTCCCAGCCCAAATGGCGGTTCTTTCCTGAAACTTCAACCATGGCCCCATTCACAGCCCTACTAACTCTGGGGCTGCAGGCTCCTTTAGGCATCCAAAAACTCCGACATGCGACGGAGCGCCTCGCTGGCCGTCGCCCCCCTTCGGCCGTCAAACCTGAAAACGTCCGGGCCCTGCTCCCAGGCAAAACCTCCAGGCCCCGAATGGCGGTTCTTTCCTGAAACCTCAAGCATGGCCCCATTCACAGCCCTGCTAACTCTGGGGCTGCAGGCTCCTTTACGCATCCAAAATCTCCGAAGTGTAACTTAGCATCTCTCTAGCCATTTTTGAGATTCAAGCTTCAAAACTGAAAACGTCCGGGCCCTGCTCCCAGGCGAAACATCCCAGTCCCGAATGGTGTTGCTTTCCTGAAACTTCAACCATGGCCCCATTCACAGCCCTACTAACTCTGGGGCTGCAGGCTCCTTTAGGCATCCAAAAACTCCGACATGCGACGGAGCGGCTCGCTGGCCGTCGCCCACCTTCGGCCGTCAAACCTGAAAACGTCCGGGCCCTGCTCCCAGGCAAAACCTCCAGGCCCCGAATGGCGGTTCTTTCCTGAAACCTCAAGCATGGCCCCATTCACAGCCCTGCTAACTCTGGGGCTGCAGGCTCCTTTACGCATCCAAAATCTCCGAAGTGTAACTTAGCATCTCTCTAGCCATTTTTGAGATTCAAGCTTCAAACCTGAAAACGTCCGGGCCCTGCTCCCAGGCGAAACATCCCAGCCCCGAATGGTGTTGCTTTCCTGAAACTTCAACCATGGCCCCATTCACAGCCCTGCTAACTCTGGGGCTGCAGGCTCCTTTACGCATCCAAAATCTCCGAAGTGTAACTTAGCATCTCTCTAGCCATTTTTGAGATTCAAGCTTCAAAACTGAAAACGTCCGGGCCCTGCTCCCAGGCGAAACATACCAGCCCCGAATGGTGTTGCTTTCCTGAAACTTCAACCATGGCCCCATTCACAGCCCTACTAACCCTGGGGCTGCAGGCTCCTTTAGGCATCCAAAAACTCCGACATGCGACGGAGCGGCTCGCTGGCCGTCGCCCACCTTCGGCCAGTCAAACCTGAAAACGTCCGGGCCCTGCTCCCAGGCAAAACCTCCAGGCCCCGAATGGCGGTTCTTTCCTGAAACTTCAACCATGGCCCCATTCACAGCCCTACTAACTCTGGGGCTGCAGGCTCCTTTAGGCATCCAAAAACTCCGACATGCGACGGAGCGGCTCGCTGGCCGTCGCCCGCCTTCGGCCGTCAACCTGAAAACGTCCGGGCCCTGCTCCCAGGCAAAACCTCCAGGCCCCGAATGGCGGTTCTTTCCTGAAACCTCAAGCATGGCCCCATTCACAGCCCTACTAACTCTGGGGCTGCAGGCTCCGTTACGCATCCAAAATCTCCGAAGTGTAACTTAGCATCTCTCTAGCCATTTTTGAGATTCAAGCTTCAAAACTGAAAACGTCCGGGCCCTGCTCCCAGGCGAAACATCCCAGCCCGGATGGTGTTGCTTTCCTGAAACTTCAACCATGGCCCCATTCACAGCCCTGCTAACTCTGGGGCTGCAGGCTCCTTTACGCATCCAAAATCTCCGAAGTGTAACTTAGCATCTCTCTAGCCATTTTTGAGATTCAAGCTTCAAAACTGAAAACGTCCGGGCCCTGCTCCCAGGCAAAACCTCCCAGCCCGAATGGCGGTTCTTTCCTGAAACTTCAACCATGGCCCCATTCACAGCCCTACTAACCTGGGGCTGCAGGCTCCTTTAGGCATCCAAAAACTCCGACATGCGACGGAGCGGCTCGCTGGCCGTCGCCCGCCTTCGGCCGTCAAACCTGAAAACGTCCGGGCCCTGCTCCCAGGCAAAACCTCCAGGCCCCGAATGGCGGTTCTTTCCTGAAACCTCAAGCATGGCCCCATTCACAGCCCTGCTAACTCTGGGGCTGCAGGCTCCTTTACGCATCCAAAATCTCCGAAGTGTAACTTAGCATCTCTCTAGCCATTTTTGAGATTCAAGCTTCAAAACTGAAAACGTCCGGGCCCTGCTCCCAGGCGAAACATCCCAGTCCCGAATGGTGTTGCTTTCCTGAAACTTCAACCATGGCCCCATTCACAGCCCTACTAACTCTGGGGCTGCAGGCTCCTTTAGGCATCCAAAAACTCCGACATGCGACGGAGCGGCTCGCTGGCCGTCGCCCACCTTCGGCCGTCAAACCTGAAAACGTCCGGGCCCTGCTCCCAGGCAAAACCTCCAGGCCCCGAATGGCGGTTCTTTCCTGAAACCTCAACCATGGCCCCATTCACAGCCCTGCTAACTCTGGGGCTGCAGGCTCCTTTACGCATCCAAAATCTCCGAAGTGTAACTTAGCATCTCTCTAGCCATTTTTGAGATTCAAGCTTCAAACCTGAAAACGTCCGGGCCCTGCTCCCAGGCGAAACATCCCAGCCCCGAATGGTGTTGCTTTCCTGAAACTTCAACCATGGCCCCATTCACAGCCCTGCTAACTCTGGGGCTGCAGGCTCCTTTACGCATCCAAAATCTCCGAAGTGTAACTTAGCATCTCTCTAGCCATTTTTGAGATTCAAGCTTCAAAACTGAAAACGTCCGGGCCCTGCTCCCAGGCGAAACATCCCAGCCCCGAATGGTGTTGCTTTCCTGAAACTTCAACCATGGCCCCATTCACAGCCCTACTAACTCTGGGGCTGCAGGCTCCTTTAGGCATCCAAAAACTCCGACATGCGACGGAGCGGCTCGCTGGCCGTCGCCCACCTTCGGCCAGTAAACCTGAAAACGTCCGGGCCCTGCTCCCAGGCAAAAACTCCAGGCCCCGAATGGCGGTTCTTTCCTGAAACTTCAACCATGGCCCCATTCACAGCCCTACTAACCCTGGGGCTGCAGGCTCCTTTAGGCATCCAAAAACTCCGACATGCGACGGAGCGGCTCGCTGGCCGTCGCCCGCCTTCGGCCGTCAAACCTGAAAACGTCCGGGCCCTGCTCCCAGGCAAAACCTCCAGGCCCCGAATGGCGGTTCTTTCCTGAAACCTCAAGTACGGCCCCATTCACAGCCCTGCTAACTCTGGGGCTGCAGGCTCCTTTACGCATCCAAAATCTCCGAAGTGTAACTTAGCATCTCTCTAGCCATTTTTGAGATTCAAGCTTCAAAACTGAAAACGTCCGGGCCCTGCTCCCAGGCGAAACATCCCAGCCCCGAATGGTGTTGCTTTCCTGAAACTTCAACCATGGCCCCATTCACAGCCCTGCTAACTCTGGGGCTGCAGGCTCCTTTACGCATCCAAAATCTCCGAAGTGTAACTTAGCATCTCTCTAGCCATTTTTGAGATTCAAGCTTCAAAACTGAAAACGTCCGGGCCCTGCTCCCAGGCAAAACCTCCCAGCCCGAATGGCGTTCTTTCCTGAAACTTCAACCATGGCCCCATTCACAGCCCTACTAACCTGGGGCTGCAGGCTCCTTTAGGCATCCAAAAACTCCGACATGCGACGGAGCGGCTCGCTGGCCGTCGCCCGCCTTCGGCCGTCAAACCTGAAAACGTCCGGGCCCTGCTCCCAGGCAAAACCTCCAGGCCCCGAATGGCTGTTCTTTCCTGAAACCTCAAGCACGGCCCCATTCACAGCCCTGCTAACTCTGGGGCTGCAGGCTCCTTTACGCATCCAAAATCTCCGAAGTGTAACTTAGCATCTCTCTAGCCATTTTTGAGATTCAAGCTTCAAAACTGAAAACGTCCGGGCCCTGCTCCCAGGCGAAACATCCCAGCCCGAATGGTGTTGCTTTCCTGAAACTTCAACCATGGCCCCATTCACAGCCCTGCTAACTCTGGGGCTGCAGGCTCCTTTACGCATCCAAAATCTCCGAAGTGTAACTTAGCATCTCTCTAGCCATTTTTGAGATTCAAGCTTCAAAACTGAAAACGTCCGGGCCCTGCTCCCAGGCGAAACATCCCAGCCCGAATGGTGTTGCTTTCCTGAAACTTCAACCATGGCCCCATTCACAGCCCTACTAACTCTGGGGCTGCAGGCTCCTTTAGGCATCCAAAAACTCCGACATGCGACGGAGCGGCTCGCTGGCCGTCGCCCACCTTCGGCCGTCAAACCTGAAAACGTCCGGGCCCTGCTCCCAGGCAAAAACTCCAGGCCCCGAATGGCGGTTCTTTCCTGAAACCTCAAGCATGGCCCCATTCACAGCCCTGCTCACTCTGGGGCTGCAGGCTCCTTTACGCATCCAAAATCTCCGAAGTGTAACTTAGCATCTCTCTAGCCATTTTTGAGATTCAAGCTTCAAAACTGAAAACGTCCGGGCCCTGCTCCCAGGCGAAACATCCCAGCACCGAATGGTGTTGCTTTCCTGAAACTTCAACCATGGCCCCATTCACAGCCCTGCTAACTCTGGGGCTGCAGGCTCCTTTACGCATCCAAAATCTCCGAAGTGTAACTTAGCATCTCTCTAGCCATTTTTGAGATTCAAGCTTCAAAACTGAAAACGTCCGGGCCCTGCTCCCAGGCAAAACCTCCACCATGGCCCCATTCACAGCCCTACTAACTCTGGGGCTGCAGGCTCCTTTAGGCATCCAAAAACTCCGACATGCGACGGAGCGGCTCGCTGGCCGTCGCCCGCCTTCGGCCGTCAAACCTGAAAACGTCCGGGCCCTGCTCCCAGGCAAAACCTCCAGGCCCCGAATGGCGGTTCTTTCCTGAAACCTCAAGCATGGCCCCATTCACAGCCCTGCTAACTCTGGGGCTGCAGGCTCCTTTACGCATCCAAAATCTCCGAAGTGTAACTTAGCATCTCTCTAGCCATTTTTGAGATTCAAGCTTCAAAACTGAAAACGTCCGGGCCCTGCTCCCAGGCGAAACATCCCAGCCCGAATGGCGTTGCTTTCCTGAAACTTCAACCATGGCCCCATTCACAGCCCTACTAACTCTGGGGCTGCAGGCTCCTTTAGGCATCCAAAAACTCCGACATGCGACGGAGCGGCTCGCTGGCCGTCGCCCGCCTTCGGCCGTCAAACCTGAAAACGTCCGGGCCCTGCTCCCAGGCAAAACCTCCAGGCCCCGAATGGCGGTTCTTTCCTGAAACCTCAAGCACGGCCCCATTCACAGCCCTGCTAACTCTGGGGCTGCAGGCTCCTTTACGCATCCAAAATCTCCGAAGTGTAACTTAGCATCTCTCTAGCCATTTTTGAGATTCAAGCTTCAAAACTGAAAACGTCCGGGCCCTGCTCCCAGGCGAAACATCCCAGCCCGAATGGTGTTGCTTTCCTGAAACTTCAACCATGGCCCCATTCACAGCCCTGCTAACTCTGGGGCTGCAGGCTCCTTTACGCATCCAAAATCTCCGAAGTGTAACTTAGCATCTCTCTAGCCATTTTTGAGATTCAAGCTTCAAAACTGAAAACGTCCGGGCCCTGCTCCCAGGCAAAACATCCCAGCCCGAATGGTGTTGCTTTCCTGAAACTTCAACCATGGCCCCATTCACAGCCCTACTAACTCTGGGGCTGCAGGCTCCTTTAGGCATCCAAAAACTCCGACATGCGACGGAGCGGCTCGCTGGCCGTCGCCCGCCTTCGGCCGTCAAACCTGAAAACGTCCGGGCCCTGCTCCCAGGCAAAAACTCCAGGCCCCGAATGGCGGTTCTTTCCTGAAACTTCAACCATGGCCCCATTCACAGCCCTACTAACCTGGGGCTGCAGGCTCCTTTAGGCATCCAAAAACTCCGACATGCGACGGAGCGGCTCGCTGGCCGTCGCCCGCCTTCGGCCGTCAAACCTGAAAACGTCCGGGCCCTGCTCCCAGGCAAAACCTCCAGGCCCCGAATGGCGGTTCTTTCCTGAAACCTCAAGCATGGCCCCATTCACAGCCCTGCTAACTCTGGGGCTGCAGGCTCCTTTACGCATCCAAAATCTCCGAAGTGTAACTTAGCATCTCTCTAGCCATTTTTGAGATTCAAGCTTCAAAACTGAAAACGTCCGGGCCCTGCTCCCAGGCGAAACATCCCAGCACCGAATGGTGTTGCTTTCCTGAAACTTCAACCATGGCCCCATTCACAGCCCTGCTAACTCTGGGGCTGCAGGCTCCTTTACGCATCCAAAATCTCCGAAGTGTAACTTAGCATCTCTCTAGCCATTTTTGAGATTCAAGCTTCAAAACTGAAAACGTCCGGGCCCTGCTCCCAGGCGAAACATCCCAGCCCCGAATGGTGTTGCTTTCCTGAAACTTCAACCATGGCCCCATTCACAGCCCTACTAACTCTGGGGCTGCAGGCTCCTTTAGGCATCCAAAAACTCCGACATGCGACGGAGCGGCTCGCTGGCCGTCGCCCACCTTCGGCCGTCAAACCTGAAAACGTCCGGGCCCTGCTCCCAGGCAAAACCTCCAGGCCCCGAATGGCGGTTCTTTCCTGAAACCTCAAGCATGGCCCCATTCACAGCCCTGCTAACTCTGGGGCTGCAGGCTCCTTTACGCATCCAAAATCTCCGAAGTGTAACTTAGCATCTCTCTAGCCATTTTTGAGATTCAAGCTTCAAAACTGAAAACGTCCGGGCCCTGCTCCCAGGCGAAACATCCCAGCCCGAATGGTGTTGCTTTCCTGAAACTTCAACCATGGCCCCATTCACAGCCCTACTAACCTGGGGCTGCAGGCTCCTTTAGGCATCCAAAAACTCCGACATGCGACGGAGCGGCTCGCTGGCCGTCGCCCGCCTTCGGCCGTCAAACCTGAAAACGTCCGGGCCCTGCTCCCAGGCAAAACCTCCAGGCCCCGAATGGCGGTTCTTTCCTGAAACCTCAAGCATGGCCCCATTCACAGCCCTGCTAACTCTGGGGCTGCAGGCTCCTTTACGCATCCAAAATCTCCGAAGTGTAACTTAGCATCTCTCTAGCCATTTTTGAGATTCAAGCTTCAAAACTGAAAACGTCCGGGCCCTGCTCCCAGGCAAAAACTCCCAGCCCGAATGGGGTTCTTTCCTGAAACTTCAACCATGGCCCCATTCACAGCCCTACTAACTCTGGGGCTGCAGGCTCCTTTAGGCATCCAAAAACTCCGACATGCGACGGAGCGGCTCGCTGGCCGTCGCCCGCCTTCGGCCATAAAACCTGAAAACGTCCGGGCCCTGCTCCCAGGCAAAACCTCCAGGCCCCGAATGGCGGTTCTTTCCTGAAACCTCAACCATGGCCCCATTCACAGCCCTGCTAACTCTGGGGCTGCAGGCTCCTTTACGCATCCAAAATCTCCGAAGTGTAACTTAGCATCTCTCTAGCCATTTTTGAGATTCAAGCTTCAAAACTGAAAACGTCCGGGCCCTGCTCCCAGGCGAAACATCCCAGCCCCGAATGGTGTTGCTTTCCTGAAACTTCAACCATGGCCCCCATTCACAGCCCTGCTAACTCTGGGGGCTGCAGGCTCCTTTACGCATCCAAAATCTCCGAAGTGTAACTTAGCATCTCTCTAGCCATTTTTGAGATTCAAGCTTCAAAACTGAAAACGTCCGGGCCCTGCTCCCAGGCAAAACCTCCCAGCCTCAAATAGCGGTTCTTTCCTGAAACTTCAAGCACGGCCCCATTCACAGCCCTACTAACTCTGGGGCTGCAGGCTCCTTTAGGTATCCAAAAACTCCGACATGCGACGGAGCGCCTCGCTGGCCGTCGCCCGCCTTCGGCCGTCAAACCTGAAAACGTCCGGGCCCTGCTCCCAGGCAAAACCTCCAGGCCCCGAATGGCGGTTCTTTCCTGAAACCTCAAGCACGGCCCCATTCACAGCCCTGCTAACTCTGGGGCTGCAGGCTCCTTTACGCATCCAAAATCTCCGAAGTATAACTTAGCATCTCTCTAGCCATTTTTGAGATTCAAGCTTCAAAACTGAAAACGTCCGGGCCCTGTTCGCAGGCGAAACTCCCAGTCCCGAATGGTGTTGCTTTCCTGAAACTTCAACCATGGCCCCATTCACAGCCCTGCTAACTCTGGGGCTGCAGGCTCCTTTATGCATCCAAAATCTCCGAAGTGTAACTTAGCATCTCTCTAGCCATTTTTGAGATTCAAGCTTCAAAACTGAAAACGTCCGGGCCCTGCTCCCAGGCGAAACATCCCAGTCCCGAATGGTGTTGCTTTCCTGAAACTTCAACCACGGCCCCATTCACAGCCCTGCTAACTCTGGGGCTGCAGGCTCCTTTAGGCATCCAAAAACTCCGACATGCGACGGAGCGGCTCGCTGGCCGTCGCCCGCCTTCGGCCGTCAAACCTGAAAACGTCCGGGCGCTGCTCCCAGGCAAAAACTCCAGGCCCCGAATGGCTGTTCTTTCCTGAAACTTCAACCATGGCCCCATTCACAGCCCTACTAACCCTGGGGCTGCAGGCTCCTTTAGGCATCCAAAAACTCCGACATGCGACGGAGCGGCTCGCTGGCCGTCGCCCGCCTTCGGCCATCAAACCTGAAAACGTCCGGGCCCTGCTCCCAGGCAAAACCTCCAGGCCCCGAATGGCGGTTCTTTCCTGAAACCTCAAGCACGGCCCCATTCACAGCCCTGCTCACTCTGGGGCTGCAGGCTCCTTTACGCATCCAAAATCTCCGAAGTGTAACTTAGCATCTCTCTAGCCATTTTTGAGATTCAAGCTTCAAACCTGAAAACGTCCGGGCCCTGCTCCCAGGCAAAAACTCCAGGCCCCGAATGGCTGTTCTTTCCTGAAACTTCAAGCATGGCCCCATTCACAGCCCTGCTCACTCTGGGGCTGCAGGCTCCTTTACGCATCCAAAATCTCCGAAGTGTAAATTAGCATCTCTCTAGCCATTTTTGAGATTCACGCTTCAAAACTGAAAACGTCCGGGCCCTGCTCCCAGGCAAAAACTCCAGGCCCCGAATGGCTGTTCTTTCCTGAAACTTCAACCATGGCCCCATTCACGGCCCTACTAATCCTGGGGCTGCAGGCTCCTTTAGGCATCCAAAAACTCCGACATGCGACGGAGCGCCTCGCTGGCCGTCGCCCGCCTTCGGCCGTCAAACCTGAAAACGTCCGGGCCCTGCTCCCAGGCAAAACCTCCAGGCCCCGAATGGCTGTTCTTTCCTGAAACCTCAAGCATGGCCCCAT
Organism: Grus americana; assembly: GCF_028858705.1. Lineage (NCBI taxonomy): Eukaryota > Metazoa > Chordata > Aves > Gruiformes > Gruidae > Grus > Grus americana. Next base: position 105,827,231 of record NC_072853.1, on the reverse strand, counting down.
TCACAGCCCTGCTAACTCTGGGGCTGCAGGCTCCTTTACGCATCCAAAATCTCCGAAGTGTAACTTAGCATCTCTCTAGCCATTTTTGAGATTCAAGCTTCAAAACTGAAAACGTCCGGGCCCTGCTCCCAGGCGAAACATCCCAGTCCCGAATGGTGTTGCTTTCCTGAAACTTCAACCATGGCCCCATTCACAGCCCTGCTAACTCTGGGGCTGCAGGCTCCTTTAGGCATCCAAAAACTCCGACATGCGACGGAGCGGCTCGCTGGCCGTCGCCCGCCTTCGGCCGTCAGACCTGAAAACGTCCGGGCCCTGCTCCCAGGCAAAAACTCCAGGCCCCGAATGGCTGTTCTTTCCTGAAACTTCAACCATGGCCCCATTCACAGCCCTACTAACCCTGGGGCTGCAGGCTCCTTTAGGCATCCAAAAACTCCGACATGCGACGGAGCGGCTCGCTGGCCGTCGCCCACCTTCGGCCGTCAAACCTGAAAACGTCCGGGCCCTGCTCCCAGGCAAAACCTCCAGGCCCCGAATGGCGGTTCTTTCCTGAAACCTCAAGCATGGCCCCATTCACAGCCCTGCTCACTCTGGGGCTGCAGGCTCCTTTACGCATCCAAAATCTCCGAAGTGTAACTTAGCATCTCTCTAGCCATTTTTGAGATTCACGCTTCAAAACTGAAAACGTCCGGGCCCTGCTCCCAGGCAAAACCTCCCAGTCCCGAATGGTGTTGCTTTCCTGAAACTTCAACCATGGCCCCATTCACAGCCCTACTAACTCTGGGGCTGCAGGCTCCTTTAGGCATCCAAAAACTCCGACATGCGACGGAGCGCCTCGCTGGCCGTCGCCCGCCTTCAGCCGTCAAACCTGAAAACGTCCGGGCCCTGCTCCCAGGCAAAACCTCCAGGCCCCGAATGGCGGTTCTTTCCTGAAACCTCAAGCATGGCCCCATTCACAGCCCTGCTAACTCTGGGGCTGCAGGCTCCTTTACGCATCCAAAATCTCCGAAGTGTAACTTAGCATCTCTCTAGCCATTTTTGAGATTCAAGCTTCAAAACTGAAAACGTCCGGGCCCTGCTCCCAGGCGAAACATCCCAGCACCGAATGGTGTTGCTTTCCTGAAACTTCAACCATGGCCCCATTCACAGCCCTGCTAACTCTGGGGCTGCAGGCTCCTTTATGCATCCAAAATCTCCGAAGTGTAACTTAGCATCTCTCTAGCCATTTTTGAGATTCAAGCTTCAAAACTGAAAACGTCCGGGCCCTGCTCCCAGGCGAAACATCCCAGTCCCGAATGGTGTTGCTTTCCTGAAACTTCAACCATGGCCCCATTCACAGCCCTGCTAACTCTGGGGCTGCAGGCTCCTTTACGCATCCAAAAACTCCGACATGCGACGGAGCGGCTCGCTGGCCGTCGCCCACCTTCGGCCGTCAGACCTGAAAACGTCCGGGCCCTGCTCCCAGGCAAAACCTCCAGGCCCCGAATGGCTGTTCTTTCCTGAAACTTCAACCATGGCCCCATTCACAGCCCTACTAACCCTGGGGCTGCAGGCTCCTTTAGGCATCCAAAAACTCCGACATGCGACGGAGCGGCTCGCTGGCCGTCGCCCGCCTTCGGCCATCAAACCTGAAAACGTCCGGGCCCTGCTCCCAGGCAAAACCTCCAGGCCCCGAATGGCGGTTCTTTCCTGAAACCTCAAGCATGGCCCCATTCACAGCCCTGCTCACTCTGGGGCTGCAGGCTCCTTTACGCATCCAAAATCTCCGAAGTGTAACTTAGCATCTCTCTAGCCATTTTTGAGATTCAAGCTTCAAACCTGAAAACGTCCGGGCCCTGCTCCCAGGCAAAAACTCCAGGCCCCGAATGGCTGTTCTTTCCTGAAACTTCAAGCATGGCCCCATTCACAGCCCTGCTCACTCTGGGGCTGCAGGCTCCTTTACGCATCCAAAATCTCCGAAGTGTAACTTAGCATCTCTCTAGCCATTTTTGAGATTCACGCTTCAAAACTGAAAACGTCCGGGCCCTGCTCCCAGGCGAAACATCCCAGTCCCGAATGGTGTTGCTTTCCTGAAACTTCAACCATGGCCCCATTCACAGCCCTACTAACTCTGGGGCTGCAGGCTCCTTTAGGCATCCAAAAACTCCGACATGCGACGGAGCGGCTCGCTGGCCGTCGCCCACCTTCGGCCAGTAAACCTGAAAACGTCCGGGCCCTGCTCCCAGGCAAAAACTCCAGGCCCCGAATGGCTGTTCTTTCCTGAAACTTCAACCATGGCCCCATTCACAGCCCTACTAACCCTGGGGCTGCAGGCTCCTTTAGGCATCCAAAAACTCCGACATGCGACGGAGCGGCTCGCTGGCCGTCGCCCACCTTCGGCCGTCAAACCTGAAAACGTCCGGGCCCTGCTCCCAGGCAAAACCTCCAGGCCCCGAATGGTGTTCTTTCCTGAAACCTCAACCATGGCCCCATTCACAGCCCTGCTAACTCTGGGGCTGCAGGCTCCTTTACGCATCCAAAATCTCCGAAGTGTAACTTAGCATCTCTCTAGCCATTTTTGAGATTCAAGCTTCAAAACTGAAAACGTCCGGGCCCTGCTCCCAGGCGAAACATCCCAGTCCCGAATGGTGTTGCTTTCCTGAAACTTCAACCATGGCCCCATTCACAGCCCTACTAACTCTGGGGCTGCAGGCTCCTTTAGGCATCCAAAAACTCCGACATGCGACGGAGCGGCTCGCTGGCCGTCGCCCGCCTTCGGCCGTCAAACCTGAAAACGTCCGGGCGCTGCTCCCAGGCAAAACCTCCCAGCCTCAAATAGCGATTCTTTCCTGAAACTTCAACCATGGCCCCATTCACAGCCCTACTAACTCTGGGGCTGCAGGCTCCTTTAGGCATCCAAAAACTCCGACATGCGACGGAGCGGCTCGCTGGCCGTCGCCCGCCTTCGGCCATCAAACCTGAAAACGTCCGGGCCCTGCTCCCAGGCAAAACCTCCAGGCCCCGAATGGCGGTTCTTTCCTGAAACCTCAAGCACGGCCCCATTCACAGCCCTGCTCACTCTGGGGCTGCAGGCTCCTTTACGCATCCAAAATCTCCGAAGTGTAACTTAGCATCTCTCTAGCCATTTTTGAGATTCAAGCTTCAAACCTGAAAACGTCCGGGCCCTGCTCCCAGGCAAAAACTCCAGGCCCCGAATGGCTGTTCTTTCCTGAAACCTCAAGCATGGCCCCATTCACAGCCCTGCTCACTCTGGGGCTGCAGGCTCCTTTACGCATCCAAAATCTCCGAAGTGTAACTTAGCATCTCTCTAGCCATTTTTGAGATTCAAGCTTCAAAACTGAAAACGTCCGGGCCCTGCTCCCAGGCAAAACCTCCCAGCCTCAAATAGCGGTTCTTTCCTGAAACTTCAACCATGGCCCCATTCACGGCCCTACTAATCCTGGGGCTGCAGGCTCCTTTAGGTATCCAAAAACTCCGACATGCAACGGAGCGCCTCGCTGGCCGTCGCCCGCCTTCGGCCGTCAAACCTGAAAACGTCCGGGCCCTGCTCCCAGGCAAAACCTCCAGGCCCCGAATGGTGTTGCTTTCCTGAAACCTCAACCATGGCCCCATTCACAGCCCTGCTAACTCTGGGGCTGCAGGCTCCTTTACGCATCCAAAATCTCCGAAGTGTAACTTAGCATCTCTCTAGCCATTTTTGAGATTCAAGCTTCAAAACTGAAAACGTCCGGGCCCTGCTCCCAGGCGAAACATCCCAGTCCCGAATGGTGTTGCTTTCCTGAAACTTCAACCATGGCCCCATTCACAGCCCTGCTAACTCTGGGGCTGCAGGCTCCTTTAGGCATCCAAAAACTCCGACATGCGACGGAGCGGCTCGCTGGCCGTCGCCCGCCTTCGGCCGTCAGACCTGAAAACGTCCGGGCCCTGCTCCCAGGCAAAAACTCCAGGCCCCGAATGGCTGTTCTTTCCTGAAACTTCAACCATGGCCCCATTCACAGCCCTACTAACCCTGGGGCTGCAGGCTCCTTTAGGCATCCAAAAACTCCGACATGTGACGGAGCGGCTCGCTGGCCGTCGCCCACCTTCGGCCATCAAACCTGAAAACGTCCGGGCCCTGCTCCCAGGCAAAACCTCCAGGCCCCGAATGGCTGTTCTTTCCTGAAACCTCAAGCATGGCCCCATTCACAGCCCTGCTCACTCTGGGGCTGCAGGCTCCTTTACGCATCCAAAATCTCCGAAGTGTAAATTAGCATCTCTCTAGCCATTTTTGAGATTCAAGCTTCAAAACTGAAAACGTCCGGGCCCTGCTCCCAGGCAAAACATCCCAGCCTCAAATAGCGGTTCTTTCCTGAAACTTCAACCATGGCCCCATTCACAGCCCTACTAACTCTGGGGCTGCAGGCTCCTTTAGGTATCCAAAAACTCCGACATGCAACGGAGCGCCTCGCTGGCCGTCGCCCGCCTTCGGCCGTCAAACCTGAAAACGTCCGGGCCCTGCTCCCAGGCAAAACCTCCAGGCCCCGAATGGCGGTTCTTTCCTGAAACCTCAAGCATGGCCCCATTCACAGCCCTGCTAACTCTGGGGCTGCAGGCTCCTTTACGCATCCAAAATCTCCGAAGTGTAACTTAGCATCTCTCTAGCCATTTTTGAGATTCACGCTTCAAAAATGAAAACGTCCGGGCCCTGCTCGCAGGCGAAACATCCCAGTCCCGAATGGTGTTGCTTTCCTGAAACTTCAACCATGGCCCCATTCACAGCCCTGCTAACTCTGGGGCTGCAGGCTCCTTTATGCATCCAAAATCTCCGAAGTGTAACTTAGCATCTCTCTAGCCATTTTTGAGATTCAAGCTTCAAAACTGAAAACGTCCGGGCCCTGCTCCCAGGCGAAACATCCCAGTCCCGAATGGTGTTGCTTTCCTGAAACTTCAACCATGGCCCCATTCACAGCCCTGCTAACTCTGGGGCTGCAGGCTCCTTTAGGCATCCAAAAACTCCGACATGCGACGGAGCGGCTCGCTGGCCGTCGCCTGCCTTCGGCCGTCAGACCTGAAAACGTCCGGGCGCTGCTCCCAGGCAAAAACTCCAGGCCCCGAATGGCTGTTCTTTCCTGAAACTTCAACCATGGCCCCATTCACAGCCCTACTAACCCTGGGGCTGCAGGCTCCTTTAGGCATCCAAAAACTCCGACATGCGACGGAGCGGCTCGCTGGCCGTCGCCCGCCTTCGGCCATCAAACCTGAAAACGTCCGGGCCCTGCTCCCAGGCAAAACCTCCAGGCCCCGAATGGCGGTTCTTTCCTGAAACCTCAAGCACGGCCCCATTCACAGCCCTGCTCACTCTGGGGCTGCAGGCTCCTTTACGCATCCAAAATCTCCGAAGTGTAACTTAGCATCTCTCTAGCCATTTTTGAGATTCAAGCTTCAAACCTGAAAACGTCCGGGCCCTGCTCCCAGGCAAAAACTCCAGGCCCCGAATGGCTGTTCTTTCCTGAAACCTCAAGCATGGCCCCATTCACAGCCCTGCTCACTCTGGGGCTGCAGGCTCCTTTACGCATCCAAAATCTCCGAAGTGTAAATTAGCATCTCTCTAGCCATTTTTGAGATTCACGCTTCAAAAATGAAAACGTCCGGGCCCTGCTCGCAGGCGAAACATCCCAGTCCCGAATGGTGTTGCTTTCCTGAAACTTCAACCATGGCCCCATTCACAGCCCTACTAACTCTGGGGCTGCAGGCTCCTTTAGGCATCCAAAAACTCCGACATGCGACGGAGCGGCTCGCTGGCCGTCGCCCACCTTCGGCCAGTAAACCTGAAAACGTCCGGGCCCTGCTCCCAGGCAAAAACTCCAGGCCCCGAATGGCTGTTCTTTCCTGAAACTTCAACCATGGCCCCATTCACAGCCCTACTAACCCTGGGGCTGCAGGCTCCTTTAGGCATCCAAAAACTCCGACATGCGACGGAGCGGCTCGCTGGCCGTCGCCCACCTTCGGCCGTCAAACCTGAAAACGTCCGGGCCCTGCTCCCAGGCAAAAACTCCAGGCCCCGAATGGTGTTGCTTTCCTGAAACTTCAACCATGGCCCCATTCACAGCCCTGCTAACTCTGGGGCTGCAGGCTCCTTTACGCATCCAAAATCTCCGAAGTGTAACTTAGCATCTCTCTAGCCATTTTTGAGATTCAAGCTTCAAAACTGAAAACGTCCGGGCCCTGCTCGCAGGCGAAACATCCCAGTCCCGAATGGTGTTGCTTTCCTGAAACTTCAACCATGGCCCCATTCACAGCCCTACTAACTCTGGGGCTGCAGGCTCCTTTAGGCATCCAAAAACTCCGACATGCGACGGAGCGGCTCGCTGGCCGTCGCCCGCCTTCGGCCGTCAGACCTGAAAACGTCCGGGCGCTGCTCCCAGGCAAAACCTCCCAGCCTCAAATAGCGATTCTTTCCTGAAACTTCAACCATGGCCCCATTCACAGCCCTACTAACCCTGGGGCTGCAGGCTCCTTTAGGCATCCAAAAACTCCGACATGCGACGGAGCGGCTCGCTGGCCGTCGCCCGCCTTCGGCCATCAAACCTGAAAACGTCCGGGCCCTGCTCCCAGGCAAAACCTCCAGGCCCCGAATGGCTGTTCTTTCCTGAAACCTCAAGCATGGCCCCATTCACAGCCCTGCTCACTCTGGGGCTGCAGGCTCCTTTACGCATCCAAAATCTCCGAAGTGTAAATTAGCATCTCTCTAGCCATTTTTGAGATTCAAGCTTCAAAACTGAAAACGTCCGGGCCCTGCTCCCAGGCAAAACCTCCCAGCCTCAAATAGCGGTTCTTTCCTGAAACTTCAACCATGGCCCCATTCACGGCCCTACTAATCCTGGGGCTGCAGGCTCCTTTAGGTATCCAAAAACTCCGACATGCAACGGAGCGCCTCGCTGGCCGTCGCCCGCCTTCGGCCGTCAAACCTGAAAACGTCCGGGCCCTGCTCCCAGGCAAAACCTCCAGGCCCCGAATGGTGTTGCTTTCCTGAAACTTCAACCATGGCCCCATTCACAGCCCTGCTAACTCTGGGGCTGCAGGCTCCTTTACGCATCCAAAATCTCCGAAGTGTAACTTAGCATCTCTCTAGCCATTTTTGAGATTCAAGCTTCAAAACTGAAAACGTCCGGGCCCTGCTCCCAGGCGAAACATCCCAGTCCCGAATGGTGTTGCTTTCCTGAAACTTCAACCATGGCCCCATTCACAGCCCTGCTAACTCTGGGGCTGCAGGCTCCTTTAGGCATCCAAAAACTCCGACATGCGACGGAGCGGCTCGCTGGCCGTCGCCTGCCTTCAGCCGTCAGACCTGAAAACGTCCGGGCCCTGCTCCCAGGCAAAAACTCCAGGCCCCGAATGGCTGTTCTTTCCTGAAACTTCAACCATGGCCCCATTCACAGCCCTACTAACCCTGGGGCTGCAGGCTCCTTTAGGCATCCAAAAACTCCGACATGCGACGGAGCGGCTCGCTGGCCGTCGCCCGCCTTCGGCCATCAAACCTGAAAACGTCCGGGCCCTGCTCCCAGGCAAAACCTCCAGGCCCCGAATGGCGGTTCTTTCCTGAAACCTCAAGCACGGCCCCATTCACAGCCCTGCTCACTCTGGGGCTGCAGGCTCCTTTACGCATCCAAAATCTCCGAAGTGTAACTTAGCATCTCTCTAGCCATTTTTGAGATTCAAGCTTCAAACCTGAAAACGTCCGGGCCCTGCTCCCAGGCAAAAACTCCAGGCCCCGAATGGCTGTTCTTTCCTGAAACCTCAAGCATGGCCCCATTCACAGCCCTGCTCACTCTGGGGCTGCAGGCTCCTTTACGCATCCAAAATCTCCGAAGTGTAAATTAGCATCTCTCTAGCCATTTTTGAGATTCAAGCTTCAAAACTGAAAACGTCCGGGCCCTGCTCGCAGGCGAAACATCCCAGTCCCGAATGGTGTTGCTTTCCTGAAACTTCAACCATGGCCCCATTCACAGCCCTACTAACTCTGGGGCTGCAGGCTCCTTTAGGCATCCAAAAACTCCGACATGCGACGGAGCGGCTCGCTGGCCGTCGCCCACCTTCGGCCAGTAAACCTGAAAACGTCCGGGCCCTGCTCCCAGGCAAAAACTCCAGGCCCCGAATGGCTGTTCTTTCCTGAAACTTCAACCATGGCCCCATTCACAGCCCTACTAACCCTGGGGCTGCAGGCTCCTTTAGGCATCCAAAAACTCCGACATGCGACGGAGCGGCTCGCTGGCCGTCGCCCACCTTCGGCCGTCAAACCTGAAAACGTCCGGGCCCTGCTCCCAGGCAAAACCTCCAGGCCCCGAATGGTGTTGCTTTCCTGAAACTTCAACCATGGCCCCATTCACAGCCCTGCTAACTCTGGGGCTGCAGGCTCCTTTACGCATCCAAAATCTCCGAAGTGTAACTTAGCATCTCTCTAGCCATTTTTGAGATTCAAGCTTCAAAACTGAAAACGTCCGGGCCCTGCTCGCAGGCGAAACATCCCAGTCCCGAATGGTGTTGCTTTCCTGAAACTTCAACCATGGCCCCATTCACAGCCCTACTAACTCTGGGGCTGCAGGCTCCTTTAGGCATCCAAAAACTCCGACATGCGACGGAGCGGCTCGCTGGCCGTCGCCCGCCTTCGGCCATCAAACCTGAAAACGTCCGGGCCCTGCTCCCAGGCAAAACCTCCAGGCCCCGAATGGCTGTTCTTTCCTGAAACCTCAAGCATGGCCCCATTCACAGCCCTGCTCACTCTGGGGCTGCAGGCTCCTTTACGCATCCAAAATCTCCGAAGTGTAAATTAGCATCTCTCTAGCCATTTTTGAGATTCAAGCTTCAAAACTGAAAACGTCCGGGCGCTGCTCCCAGGCGAAACATCCCAGCCTCAAATAGCGGTTCTTTCCTGAAACTTCAACCATGGCCCCATTCACGGCCCTACTAATCCTGGGGCTGCAGGCTCCTTTAGGTATCCAAAAACTCCGACATGCAACGGAGCGCCTCGCTGGCCGTCGCCCGCCTTCGGCCGTCAAACCTGAAAACGTCCGGGCCCTGCTCCCAGGCAAAACCTCCAGGCCCCGAATGGCGGTTCTTTCCTGAAACCTCAAGCATGGCCCCATTCACAGCCCTGCTAACTCTGGGGCTGCAGGCTCCTTTACGCATCCAAAATCTCCGAAGTATAACTTAGCATCTCTCTAGCCATTTTTGAGATTCACGCTTCAAAACTGAAAACGTCCGGGCCCTGCTCGCAGGCGAAACATCCCAGTCCCGAATGGTGTTGCTTTCCTGAAACTTCAACCATGGCCCCATTCACAGCCCTACTAACTCTGGGGCTGCAGGCTCCTTTAGGCATCCAAAAACTCCGACATGCGACGGAGCGGCTCGCTGGCCGTCGCCCACCTTCGGCCGTCAAACCTGAAAACGTCCGGGCCCTGCTCCCAGGCAAAACCTCCAGGCCCCGAATGGTGTTGCTTTCCTGAAACTTCAACCATGGCCCCATTCACAGCCCTGCTCACACTGGGGCTGCAGGCTCCTTTACGCATCCAAAATCTCCGAAGTGTAACTTAGCATCTCTCTAGCCATTTTTGAGATTCAAGCTTCAAAACTGAAAACGTCCGGGCCCTGCTCGCAGGCGAAACATCCCAGTCCCGAATGGTGTTGCTTTCCTGAAACTTCAACCATGGCCCCATTCACAGCCCTGCTAACTCTGGGGCTGCAGGCTCCTTTATGCATCCAAAATCTCCGAAGTGTAACTTAGCATCTCTCTAGCCATTTTTGAGATTCAAGCTTCAAAACTGAAAACGTCCGGGCCCTGCTCCCAGGCGAAACATCCCAGTCCCGAATGGTGTTGCTTTCCTGAAACTTCAACCATGGCCCCATTCACAGCCCTACTAACTCTGGGGCTGCAGGCTCCTTTAGGCATCCAAAAACTCCGACATGCGACGGAGCGGCTCGCTGGCCGTCGCCCACCTTCGGCCGTCAGACCTGAAAACGTCCGGGCCCTGCTCCCAGGCAAAACCTCCCAGTCCCGAATGGTGTTGCTTTCCTGAAACTTCAACCATGGCCCCATTCACAGCCCTACTAACCCTGGGGCTGCAGGCTCCTTTAGGCATCCAAAAACTCCGACATGCGACGGAGCACCTCGCTGGCCGTCGCCCGCCTTCGGCCGTCAAACCTGAAAACGTCCGGGCCCTGCTCCCAGGCAAAACCTCCAGGCCCCGAATGGCGGTTCTTTCCTGAAACCTCAAGCACGGCCCCATTCACAGCCCTGCTAACTCTGGGGCTGCAGGCTCCTTTACGCATCCAAAATCTCCGAAGTGTAACTTAGCATCTCTCTAGCCATTTTTGAGATTCAAGCTTCAAAAATGAAAACGTCCGGGCCCTGCTCGCAGGCGAAACATCCCAGTCCCGAATGGTGTTGCTTTCCTGAAACTTCAACCATGGCCCCATTCACAGCCCTGCTAACTCTGGGGCTGCAGGCTCCTTTATGCATCCAAAATCTCCGAAGTGTAACTTAGCATCTCTCTAGCCATTTTTGAGATTCAAGCTTCAAAACTGAAAACGTCCGGGCCCTGCTCCCAGGCGAAACATCCCAGTCCCGAATGGTGTTGCTTTCCTGAAACTTCAACCATGGCCCCATTCACAGCCCTGCTAACTCTGGGGCTGCAGGCTCCTTTAGGCATCCAAAAACTCCGACATGCGACGGAGCGGCTCGCTGGCCGTCGCCCGCCTTCGGCCGTCAGACCTGAAAACATCCGGGCGCTGCTCCCAGGCAAAAACTCCAGGCCCCGAATGGCTGTTCTTTCCTGAAACTTCAACCATGGCCCCATTCACAGCCCTACTAACCCTGGGGCTGCAGGCTCCTTTAGGCATCCAAAAACTCCGACATGCGACGGAGCGGCTCGCTGGCCGTCGCCCGCCTTCGGCCATCAAACCTGAAAACGTCCGGGCCCTGCTCCCAGGCAAAACCTCCAGGCCCCGAATGGCGGTTCTTTCCTGAAACCTCAAGCACGGCCCCATTCACAGCCCTGCTCACTCTGGGGCTGCAGGCTCCTTTACGCATCCAAAATCTCCGAAGTGTAACTTAGCATCTCTCTAGCCATTTTTGAGATTCAAGCTTCAAACCTGAAAACGTCCGGGCCCTGCTCCCAGGCAAAAACTCCAGGCCCCGAATGGCTGTTCTTTCCTGAAACTTCAAGCATGGCCCCATTCACAGCCCTGCTCACTCTGGGGCTGCAGGCTCCTTTACGCATCCAAAATCTCCGAAGTGTAAATTAGCATCTCTCTAGCCATTTTTGAGATTCAAGCTTCAAAACTGAAAACGTCCGGGCCCTGCTCCCAGGCAAAACCTCCCAGCCTCAAATAGCGGTTCTTTCCTGAAACTTCAACCATGGCCCCATTCACGGCCCTACTAATCCTGGGGCTGCAGGCTCCTTTAGGTATCCAAAAACTCCGACATGCGACGGAGCGCCTCGCTGGCCGTCGCCCGCCTTCGGCCGTCAAACCTGAAAACGTCCGGGCCCTGCTCCCAGGCAAAACCTCCAGGCCCCGAATGGCGGTTCTTTCCTGAAACCTCAAGCATGGCCCCATTCACAGCCCTGCTAACTCTGGGGCTGCAGGCTCCTTTACGCATCCAAAATCTCCGAAGTGTAACTTAGCATCTCTCTAGCCATTTTTGAGATTCACGCTTCAAAACTGAAAACGTCCGGGCCCTGCTCGCAGGCGAAACATCCCAGTCCCGAATGGTGTTGCTTTCCTGAAACTTCAACCATGGCCCCATTCACAGCCCTACTAACTCTGGGGCTGCAGGCTCCTTTAGGCATCCAAAAACTCCGACATGCGACGGAGCGGCTCGCTGGCCGTCGCCCACCTTCGGCCAGTAAACCTGAAAACGTCCGGGCCCTGCTCCCAGGCAAAAACTCCAGGCCCCGAATGGCTGTTCTTTCCTGAAACTTCAACCATGGCCCCATTCACAGCCCTACTAACCCTGGGGCTGCAGGCTCCTTTACGCATCCAAAAACTCCGACATGCGACGGAGCGGCTCGCTGGCCGTCGCCCACCTTCGGCCGTCAAACCTGAAAACGTCCGGGCCCTGCTCCCAGGCAAAACCTCCAGGCCCCGAATGGTGTTGCTTTCCTGAAACTTCAACCATGGCCCCATTCACAGCCCTGCTAACTCTGGGGCTGCAGGCTCCTTTACGCATCCAAAATCTCCGAAGTGTAACTTAGCATCTCTCTAGCCATTTTTGAGATTCAAGCTTCAAAACTGAAAACGTCCGGGCCCTGCTCCCAGGCGAAACATCCCAGTCCCGAATGGTGTTGCTTTCCTGAAACTTCAACCATGGCCCCATTCACAGCCCTACTAACTCTGGGGCTGCAGGCTCCTTTAGGCATCCAAAAACTCCGACATGCGACGGAGCGGCTCGCTGGCCGTCGCCCGCCTTCGGCCGTCAGACCTGAAAACGTCCGGGCGCTGCTCCCAGGCAAAACCTCCCAGCCTCAAATAGCGATTCTTTCCTGAAACTTCAACCATGGCCCCATTCACAGCCCTACTAACCCTGGGGCTGCAGGCTCCTTTAGGCATCCAAAAACTCCGACATGCGACGGAGCGGCTCGCTGGCCGTCGCCCGCCTTCGGCCATCAAACCTGAAAACGTCCGGGCCCTGCTCCCAGGCAAAACCTCCAGGCCCCGAATGGCTGTTCTTTCCTGAAACCTCAAGCATGGCCCCATTCACAGCCCTGCTCACTCTGGGGCTGCAGGCTCCTTTACGCATCCAAAATCTCCGAAGTGTAAATTAGCATCTCTCTAGCCATTTTTGAGATTCAAGCTTCAAAACTGAAAACGTCCGGGCCCTGCTCCCAGGCAAAACCTCCCAGCCTCAAATAGCGGTTCTTTCCTGAAACTTCAACCATGGCCCCATTCACGGCCCTACTAATCCTGGGGCTGCAGGCTCCTTTAGGTATCCAAAAACTCCGACATGCAACGGAGCGCCTCGCTGGCCGTCGCCCGCCTTCGGCCGTCAAACCTGAAAACGTCCGGGCCCTGCTCCCAGGCAAAACCTCCAGGCCCCGAATGGCGGTTCTTTCCTGAAACCTCAAGCATGGCCCCATTCACAGCCCTGCTAACTCTGGGGCTGCAGGCTCCTTTACGCATCCAAAATCTCCGAAGTATAACTTAGCATCTCTCTAGCCATTTTTGAGATTCACGCTTCAAAACTGAAAACGTCCGGGCCCTGCTCCCAGGCGAAACATCCCAGTCCCGAATGGTGTTGCTTTCCTGAAACTTCAACCATGGCCCCATTCACAGCCCTGCTAACTCTGGGGCTGCAGGCTCCTTTATGCATCCAAAATCTCCGAAGTGTAACTTAGCATCTCTCTAGCCATTTTTGAGATTCAAGCTTCAAAACTGAAAACGTCCGGGCCCTGCTCCCAGGCGAAACATCCCAGTCCCGAATGGTGTTGCTTTCCTGAAACTTCAACCATGGCCCCATTCACAGCCCTACTAACTCTGGGGCTGCAGGCTCCTTTAGGCATCCAAAAACTCCGACATGCGACGGAGCGGCTCGCTGGCCGTCGCCCGCCTTCGGCCGTCAGACCTGAAAACGTCCGGGCCCTGCTCCCAGGCAAAAACTCCAGGCCCCGAATGGCTGTTCTTTCCTGAAACTTCAACCATGGCCCCATTCACAGCCCTACTAACTCTGGGGCTGCAGGCTCCTTTAGGCATCCAAAAACTCCGACATGCGACGGAGCGGCTCGCTGGCCGTCGCCCGCCTTCGGCCTTCAAACCTGAAAACGTCCGGGCCCTGCTCCCAGGCAAAACCTCCAGGCCCCGAATGGCTGTTCTTTCCTGAAACTTCAAGCACGGCCCCATTCACAGCCCTACTCACTCTGGGGCTGCAGGCTCCTTTACGCATCCAAAAACTCCGAAGTATAACTTAGCATCTCTCTAGCCATTTTTGAGATTCAAGCTTCAAACCTGAAAACGTCCGGGCCCTGCTCCCAGGCAAAAACTCCAGGCCCCGAATGGCTGTTCTTTCCTGAAACCTCAAGCATGGCCCCATTCACAGCCCTGCTAACTCTGGGGCTGCAGGCTCCTTTACGCATCCAAAATCTCCGAAGTGTAAATTAGCATCTCTCTAGCCATTTTTGAGATTCAAGCTTCAAAACTGAAAACGTCCGGGCCCTGCTCCCAGGCAAAACCTCCCAGCCTCAAATAGCGGTTCTTTCCTGAAACTTCAACCATGGCCCCATTCACGGCCCTACTAATCCTGGGGCTGCAGGCTCCTTTAGGTATCCAAAAACTCCGACATGCAACGGAGCGCCTCGCTGGCCGTCGCCCGCCTTCGGCCGTCAAACCTGAAAACGTCCGGGCCCTGCTCCCAGGCAAAACCTCCAGGCCCCGAATGGCGGTTCTTTCCTGAAACCTCAAGCATGGCCCCATTCACAGCCCTGCTAACTCTGGGGCTGCAGGCTCCTTTACGCATCCAAAATCTCCGAAGTGTAACTTAGCATCTCTCTAGCCATTTTTGAGATTCACGCTTCAAAACTGAAAACGTCCGGGCCCTGCTCGCAGGCGAAACATCCCAGTCCCGAATGGTGTTGCTTTCCTGAAACTTCAACCATGGCCCCATTCACAGCCCTACTAACTCTGGGGCTGCAGGCTCCTTTAGGCATCCAAAAACTCCGACATGCGACGGAGCGGCTCGCTGGCCGTCGCCCACCTTCGGCCAGTAAACCTGAAAACGTCCGGGCCCTGCTCCCAGGCAAAAACTCCAGGCCCCGAATGGCTGTTCTTTCCTGAAACTTCAACCATGGCCCCATTCACAGCCCTACTAACCCTGGGGCTGCAGGCTCCTTTAGGCATCCAAAAACTCCGACATGCGACGGAGCGGCTCGCTGGCCGTCGCCCACCTTCGGCCGTCAAACCTGAAAACGTCCGGGCCCTGCTCCCAGGCAAAACCTCCAGGCCCCGAATGGTGTTGCTTTCCTGAAACCTCAACCATGGCCCCATTCACAGCCCTGCTAACTCTGGGGCTGCAGGCTCCTTTACGCATCCAAAATCTCCGAAGTGTAACTTAGCATCTCTCTAGCCATTTTTGAGATTCAAGCTTCAAAACTGAAAACGTCCGGGCCCTGCTCGCAGGCGAAACATCCCAGTCCCGAATGGTGTTGCTTTCCTGAAACTTCAACCATGGCCCCATTCACAGCCCTACTAACTCTGGGGCTGCAGGCTCCTTTAGGCATCCAAAAACTCCGACATGCGACGGAGCGGCTCGCTGGCCGTCGCCCACCTTCGGCCGTCAGACCTGAAAACGTCCGGGCCCTGCTCCCAGGCAAAACCTCCCAGCCTCAAATAGCGGTTCTTTCCTGAAACTTCAACCATGGCCCCATTCACAGCCCTACTAACCCTGGGGCTGCAGGCTCCTTTAGGCATCCAAAAACTCCGACATGCGACGGAGCGGCTCGCTGGCCGTCGCCCGCCTTCGGCCATCAAACCTGAAAACGTCCGGGCCCTGCTCCCAGGCAAAACC
Organism: Grus americana; assembly: GCF_028858705.1. Lineage (NCBI taxonomy): Eukaryota > Metazoa > Chordata > Aves > Gruiformes > Gruidae > Grus > Grus americana. The sequence continues at coordinate 105,811,702 of NC_072853.1, read as the reverse complement.
TCCAGGCCCCGAATGGCTGTTCTTTCCTGAAACCTCAACCATGGCCCCATTCACAGCCCTGCTAACTCTGGGGCTGCAGGCTCCTTTACGCATCCAAAATCTCCGAAGTGTAACTTAGCATCTCTCTAGCCATTTTTGAGATTCAAGCTTCAAAACTGAAAACGTCCGGGCCCTGCTCGCAGGCGAAACATCCCAGTCCCGAATGGTGTTGCTTTCCTGAAACTTCAACCATGGCCCCATTCACAGCCCTACTAACTCTGGGGCTGCAGGCTCCTTTAGGCATCCAAAAACTCCGACATGCGACGGAGCGGCTCGCTGGCCGTCGCCCGCCTTCGGCCGTCAGACCTGAAAACGTCCGGGCGCTGCTCCCAGGCAAAACCTCCCAGCCTCAAATAGCGATTCTTTCCTGAAACTTCAACCATGGCCCCATTCACAGCCCTACTAACCCTGGGGCTGCAGGCTCCTTTAGGCATCCAAAAACTCCGACATGCGACGGAGCGGCTCGCTGGCCGTCGCCCGCCTTCGGCCTTCAAACCTGAAAACGTCCGGGCCCTGCTCCCAGGCAAAACCTCCAGGCCCCGAATGGCTGTTCTTTCCTGAAACCTCAAGCATGGCCCCATTCACAGCCCTGCTAACTCTGGGGCTGCAGGCTCCTTTACGCATCCAAAATCTCCGAAGTGTAACTTAGCATCTCTCTAGCCATTTTTGAGATTCAAGCTTCAAAACTGAAAACGTCCGGGCCCTGCTCCCAGGCGAAACATCCCAGCCTCAAATAGCGGTTCTTTCCTGAAACTTCAACCATGGCCCCATTCACGGCCCTACTAATCCTGGGGCTGCAGGCTCCTTTAGGTATCCAAAAACTCCGACATGCAACGGAGCGCCTCGCTGGCCGTCGCCCGCCTTCGGCCGTCAAACCTGAAAACGTCCGGGCCCTGCTCCCAGGCAAAACCTCCAGGCCCCGAATGGCGGTTCTTTCCTGAAACCTCAAGCATGGCCCCATTCACAGCCCTGCTAACTCTGGGGCTGCAGGCTCCTTTACGCATCCAAAATCTCCGAAGTATAACTTAGCATCTCTCTAGCCATTTTTGAGATTCAAGCTTCAAAACTGAAAACGTCCGGGCCCTGCTCCCAGGCGAAACATCCCAGTCCCGAATGGTGTTGCTTTCCTGAAACTTCAACCATGGCCCCATTCACAGCCCTACTAACTCTGGGGCTGCAGGCTCCTTTAGGCATCCAAAAACTCCGACATGCGACGGAGCGGCTCGCTGGCCGTCGCCCACCTTCGGCCAGTAAACCTGAAAACGTCCGGGCCCTGCTCCCAGGCAAAACCTCCAGGCCCCGAATGGTGTTGCTTTCCTGAAACCTCAACCATGGCCCCATTCACAGCCCTGCTCACTCTGGGGCTGCAGGCTCCTTTACGCATCCAAAATCTCCGAAGTGTAACTTAGCATCTCTCTAGCCATTTTTGAGATTCAAGCTTCAAAACTGAAAACGTCCGGGCCCTGCTCGCAGGCGAAACATCCCAGTCCCGAATGGTGTTGCTTTCCTGAAACTTCAACCATGGCCCCATTCACAGCCCTACTAACTCTGGGGCTGCAGGCTCCTTTAGGCATCCAAAAACTCCGACATGCGACGGAGCGGCTCGCTGGCCGTCGCCCGCCTTCGGCCGTCAGACCTGAAAACGTCCGGGCGCTGCTCCCAGGCAAAACCTCCCAGCCTCAAATAGCGATTCTTTCCTGAAACTTCAACCATGGCCCCATTCACAGCCCTACTAACCCTGGGGCTGCAGGCTCCTTTAGGCATCCAAAAACTCCGACATGCGACGGAGCGGCTCGCTGGCCGTCGCCCGCCTTCGGCCATCAAACCTGAAAACGTCCGGGCCCTGCTCCCAGGCAAAACCTCCAGGCCCCGAATGGCGGTTCTTTCCTGAAACCTCAAGCATGGCCCCATTCACAGCCCTGCTCACTCTGGGGCTGCAGGCTCCTTTACGCATCCAAAATCTCCGAAGTGTAAATTAGCATCTCTCTAGCCATTTTTGAGATTCAAGCTTCAAAACTGAAAACGTCCGGGCCCTGCTCCCAGGCAAAACCTCCCAGCCTCAAATAGCGGTTCTTTCCTGAAACTTCAACCATGGCCCCATTCACAGCCCTACTAATCCTGGGGCTGCAGGCTCCTTTAGGCATCCAAAAACTCCGACATGCGACGGAGCGGCTCGCTGGCCGTCGCCCGCCTTCGGCCGTCAAACCTGAAAACGTCCGGGCCCTGCTCCCAGGCAAAACCTCCAGGCCCCGAATGGCGGTTCTTTCCTGAAACCTCAAGCACGGCCCCATTCACAGCCCTGCTAACTCTGGGGCTGCAGGCTCCTTTACGCATCCAAAATCTCCGAAGTGTAACTTAGCATCTCTCTAGCCATTTTTGAGATTCAAGCTTCAAAACTGAAAACGTCCGGGCCCTGCTCCCAGGCGAAACATCCCAGTCCCGAATGGTGTTGCTTTCCTGAAACTTCAACCATGGCCCCATTCACAGCCCTGCTAACTCTGGGGCTGCAGGCTCCTTTACGCATCCAAAATCTCCGAAGTGTAACTTAGCATCTCTCTAGCCATTTTTGAGATTCAAGCTTCAAAACTGAAAACGTCCGGGCCCTGCTCCCAGGCGAAACATCCCAGTCCCGAATGGTGTTGCTTTCCTGAAACTTCAACCATGGCCCCATTCACAGCCCTACTAACTCTGGGGCTGCAGGCTCCTTTAGGCATCCAAAAACTCCGACATGCGACGGAGCGGCTCGCTGGCCGTCGCCCACCTTCGGCCGTCAGACCTGAAAACGTCCGGGCCCTGCTCCCAGGCAAAAACTCCAGGCCCCGAATGGCTGTTCTTTCCTGAAACCTCAAGCATGGCCCCATTCACAGCCCTGCTAACTCTGGGGCTGCAGGCTCCTTTACGCATCCAAAATCTCCGAAGTGTAACTTAGCATCTCTCTAGCCATTTTTGAGATTCAAGCTTCAAAACTGAAAACGTCCGGGCCCTGCTCCCAGGCAAAACCTCCCAGCCTCAAATAGCGGTTCTTTCCTGAAACTTCAACCATGGCCCCATTCACGGCCCTACTAACTCTGGGGCTGCAGGCTCCTTTAGGTATCCAAAAACTCCGACATGCGACGGAGCGCCTCGCTGGCCGTCGCCCACCTTCGGCCGTCAAACCTGAAAACGTCCGGGCCCTGCTCCCAGGCAAAACCTCCAGGCCCCGAATGGCGGTTCTTTCCTGAAACCTCAAGCATGGCCCCATTCACAGCCCTGCTAACTCTGGGGCTGCAGGCTCCTTTACGCATCCAAAATCTCCGAAGTATAACTTAGCATCTCTCTAGCCATTTTTGAGATTCACGCTTCAAAACTGAAAACGTCCGGGCCCTGCTCGCAGGCGAAACATCCCAGTCCCGAATGGTGTTGCTTTCCTGAAACTTCAACCATGGCCCCATTCACAGCCCTGCTAACTCTGGGGCTGCAGGCTCCTTTAGGCATCCAAAAACTCCGACATGCGACGGAGCGGCTCGCTGGCCGTCGCCCACCTTCGGCCAGTAAACCTGAAAACGTCCGGGCCCTGCTCCCAGGCAAAACCTCCAGGCCCCGAATGGTGTTGCTTTCCTGAAACTTCAACCATGGCCCCATTCACAGCCCTGCTAACTCTGGGGCTGCAGGCTCCTTTACGCATCCAAAATCTCCGAAGTGTAACTTAGCATCTCTCTAGCCATTTTTGAGATTCAAGCTTCAAAACTGAAAACGTCCGGACCCTGCTCCCAGGCAAAACCTCCAGGCCCCGAATGGCGGTTCTTTCCTGAAACCTCAAGCATGGCCCCATTCACAGACCTGCTCACTCTGGGGCTGCAGGCTCCTTTACGCATCCAAAATCTCCGAAGTATAACTTAGCATCTCTCTAGCCATTTTTGAGATTCAAGCTTCAAAACTGAAAACGTCCGGGCCCTGCTCGCAGGCGAAACATCCCAGTCCCGAATGGTGTTGCTTTCCTGAAACTTCAACCATGGCCCCATTCACAGCCCTACTAACTCTGGGGCTGCAGGCTCCTTTAGGCATCCAAAAACTCCGACATGCGACGGAGCGGCTCGCTGGCCGTCGCCCACCTTCGGCCGTCAGACCTGAAAACGTCCGGGCCCTGCTCCCAGGCAAAACCTCCCAGCCTCAAATAGCGATTCTTTCCTGAAACTTCAACCATGGCCCCATTCACAGCCCTACTAACCCTGGGGCTGCAGGCTCCTTTAGGCATCCAAAAACTCCGACATGCGACGGAGCGGCTCGCTGGCCGTCGCCCGCCTTCGGCCGTCAAACCTGAAAACGTCCGGGCCCTGCTCCCAGGCAAAACCTCCAGGCCCCGAATGGCGGTTCTTTCCTGAAACCTCAAGCACGGCCCCATTCACAGCCCTGCTAACTCTGGGGCTGCAGGCTCCTTTACGCATCCAAAATCTCCGAAGTATAACTTAGCATCTCTCTAGCCATTTTTGAGATTCAAGCTTCAAAACTGAAAACGTCCGGGCCCTGCTCCCAGGCGAAACATCCCAGTCCCGAATGGTGTTGCTTTCCTGAAACTTCAACCATGGCCCCATTCACAGCCCTGCTAACTCTGGGGCTGCAGGCTCCTTTAGGCATCCAAAATCTCCGAAGTGCGACGGAGCGGCTCGCTGGCCGTCGCCCACCTTCGGCCAGTAAACCTGAAAACGTCCGGGCCCTGCTCCCAGGCAAAACCTCCAGGCCCCGAATGGCGGTTCTTTCCTGAAACTTCAACCATGGCCCCATTCACAGCCCTACTAACTCTGGGGCTGCAGGCTCCTTTACGCATCCAAAAACTCCGAAGTGTAACTTAGCATCTCGCTAGCCATTTTTGAGATTCAAGCGTCAAAACTGAAAACGTCCGGGCCCTGCTCCCAGGCAAAACCTCCAGGCCCCGAATGGCGGTTCTTTCCTGAAACCTCAAGTACGGCCCCATTCACAGCCCTGCTAACTCTGGGGCTGCAGGCTCCTTTACGCATCCAAAATCTCCGAAGTGTAACTTAGCATCTCTCTAGCCATTTTTGAGATTCAAGCTTCAAAACTGAAAACGTCCGGGCCCTGCTCGCAGGCGAAACATCCCAGTCCCGAATGGTGTTGCTTTCCTGAAACTTCAACCATGGCCCCATTCACAGCCCTACTAACTCTGGGGCTGCAGGCTCCTTTAGGCATCCAAAAACTCCGACATGCGACGGAGCGGCTCGCTGGCCGTCGCCCGCCTTCGGCCGTCAGACCTGAAAACGTCCGGGCGCTGCTCCCAGGCAAAACCTCCCAGCCTCAAATAGCGATTCTTTCCTGAAACTTCAACCATGGCCCCATTCACAGCCCTACTAACCCTGGGGCTGCAGGCTCCTTTAGGCATCCAAAAACTCCGACATGCGACGGAGCGGCTCGCTGGCCGTCGCCCGCCTTCGGCCATCAAACCTGAAAACGTCCGGGCCCTGCTCCCAGGCAAAACCTCCAGGCCCCGAATGGCGGTTCTTTCCTGAAACCTCAAGCATGGCCCCATTCACAGCCCTGCTCACTCTGGGGCTGCAGGCTCCTTTACGCATCCAAAATCTCCGAAGTGTAAATTAGCATCTCTCTAGCCATTTTTGAGATTCAAGCTTCAAAACTGAAAACGTCCGGGCCCTGCTCCCAGGCAAAACCTCCCAGCCTCAAATAGCGGTTCTTTCCTGAAACTTCAACCATGGCCCCATTCACGGCCCTACTAATCCTGGGGCTGCAGGCTCCTTTAGGCATCCAAAAACTCCGACATGCGACGGAGCGGCTCGCTGGCCGTCGCCCGCCTTCGGCCGTCAAACCTGAAAACGTCCGGGCCCTGCTCCCAGGCAAAACCTCCAGGCCCCGAATGGCGGTTCTTTCCTGAAACCTCAAGCACGGCCCCATTCACAGCCCTGCTAACTCTGGGGCTGCAGGCTCCTTTACGCATCCAAAATCTCCGAAGTGTAACTTAGCATCTCTCTAGCCATTTTTGAGATTCAAGCTTCAAAACTGAAAACGTCCGGGCCCTGCTCCCAGGCGAAACATCCCAGCCTCAAATAGCGGTTCTTTCCTGAAACTTCAACCATGGCCCCATTCACAGCCCTGCTAACTCTGGGGCTGCAGGCTCCTTTATGCATCCAAAATCTCCGAAGTGTAACTTAGCATCTCTCTAGCCATTTTTGAGATTCAAGCTTCAAAACTGAAAACGTCCGGGCCCTGCTCCCAGGCGAAACATCCCAGTCCCGAATGGTGTTGCTTTCGTGAAACTTCAACCATGGCCCCATTCACAGCCCTACTAACTCTGGGGCTGCAGGCTCCTTTAGGCATCCAAAAACTCCGACATGCGACAGAGCGGCTCGCTGGCCGTCGCCCACCTTCGGCCGTCAGACCTGAAAACGTCCGGGCCCTGCTCCCAGGCAAAAACTCCAGGCCCCGAATGGCGGTTCTTTCCTGAAACCTCAAGTACGGCCCCATTCACAGCCCTGCTAACTCTGGGGCTGCAGGCTCCTTTACGCATCCAAAATCTCCGAAGTGTAACTTAGCATCTCTCTAGCCATTTTTGAGATTCAAGCTTCAAAACTGAAAACGTCCGGGCCCTGCTCCCAGGCGAAACATCCCAGTCCCGAATGGTGTTGCTTTCCTGAAACTTCAACCATGGCCCCATTCACAGCCCTACTAACTCTGGGGCTGCAGGCTCCTTTAGGCATCCAAAAACTCCGACATGCGACGGAGCGGCTCGCTGGCCGTCGCCCACCTTCGGCCGTCAGACCTGAAAACGTCCGGGCCCTGCTCCCAGGCAAAAACTCCAGGCCCCGAATGGCTGTTCTTTCCTGAAACCTCAAGCATGGCCCCATTCACAGCCCTGCTAACTCTGGGGCTGCAGGCTCCTTTACGCATCCAAAATCTCCGAAGTGTAAATTAGCATCTCTCTAGCCATTTTTGAGATTCAAGCTTCAAAACTGAAAACGTCCGGGCCCTGCTCCCAGGCAAAACCTCCCAGCCTCAAATAGCGGTTCTTTCCTGAAACTTCAACCATGGCCCCATTCACAGCCCTACTACT